>NW_024609753.1:237500-297500 GCF_018296145.1 Oncorhynchus tshawytscha
TTGTCGGTGATCAGGCCTACCACTGTTGTGTTGTCGGCAAACTTAATGATGGTGTTGGAGTCATGCCTGGCCATGCAGTCATGGTTGAACAGGGAGTACATGAGGGGACTGAGCCCCTGATGGGCCACTGTGTTGAGGATCAGTGTGGCAGATGTTACCTACCCTTACCACCTGGGGGCAGCCCGCCAGGAACTCCAGGATCCAGTTGCAGAGGGAGGTGTTTAGTCCCAGGGTCCTTAGCTTAGTGATGAGCTTTGAGGGCACTATGGTGTTGAACGCTGAGCTGTAGTCAATGAACAGCATTCTCACATAGGTGTTCCTTTTGTCCAGGTGGGAAAGGGCAGTGTGGAGTGCAGTAGCGATTGCATCATCCGTGGATCTGTTGGGGCGGTATGCAAATTGGAGTGGATCTAGGGTTTCTGGGATAATGGTGTTGTGAGTCATGACCAGCCTTTCAAAGCACTTCTTGGCTACAGACGTGAGTGCTAAGGGTCGGTATTAATTTAGGCAGGTTACCTTGGTGTTCTTGGGCACAGGGACAATGGTGGTCTGCTTGAAACATGTTGGTATTACAGACTCAGTCAGGGACAGGATGAAAATTTCAGTGTAGTAACCAAAAAAAGTGTTAAAGAAATCAAAGTAGGCACCATTTGCCTTGATGACAGCTTTGCACACTCTTGGCATTCTCTCAACCAGCTTCACAAGGAATGCTTTTCCAACAGTCTTGAAGGAGTTCCCACATATGCTGAACACATATGCTGCTTTTCCTTCACTCTGTGGTCCAACTCACCCCAAACCATCTCAATTGGGCTGAGTTTGGAGGATTGTGGAGGCCAGGTCATCTGATGCAGCCCTCCATCACTCTCCTTATTGGTCAAATAGCCCTTACACAGCCTGGAGGTGTGTATTGCATCATTGTCCTGTTGAAAAACAAACGACAGTCCCACTAAGCGCAAACCCGATGGGATGGCGTATCGCTGCAGAATGCTGTGGTATCGCTGCCATGCTGGTTGTGTGCCTTGAATTCTAAATAAATAACAGACAGTGTCACCAGCAAAGCACCCCAAACCATCACACCTCCTCCTCCATGCTTCACAGAAAATAGTAAAAATAAAGAAAAACCCTTGAATGAGTAGGCGTGTCCAAACTTTTGACTGGTACTGTAAGTATTCAGATCCTTCACTCAGTACTTTGTTGAAGCGCCTTTGGCAGCGATTACAGCCTTGATTCTTCTTAGGTATGATACTACAAGCTTGGCACACCTGTATTTGGGGAGCATCGCTGCACAGCTATTTTCAGGCCTCTCCAGAGATGTTCGATTGAGTTCAAGTCCAGGCTCTGGCTGGGCCACTCAAGGACATTCAGAGACATGTCCCAAATCCACTCCTGCGTTGTCTTGGCTGTGTGGTTAGGTTCATTGTCCTGTTGGAAGGTGAGCCTTCACCCCAGTCTGAGGTCCTAGGTGCTCTGGAGCAGGTTTTCATCAAGTGTCTCTCTGTATTTTTCTCCGTTCATCTTTGCCTCGATCCTGACTAGTCTCCCAGTCCCTGCCTCTGAAAAACATCCCCACAGCTTGATGCTGCCATGGTTCACCGTAGAGATGGTGCCAGGTTTCCTCGTGACGCTTGGCATTCAGGGCAAAGAATTTAATCTTGGTTTCATCAGACCAGATAATCTTATTTCTCATTGTCTGAGAGTCTTTAGGTGTCTTTGGGGAAACTCCAAGCGGGCTGTCATGTGCCTTTCACTGAGGAGTGGCTTCCGTCTGGCCACTCGAACATAAAGGCCTGATTTTTGGAGTGCTGCAGAGATGGTTGTCCTTCTGGAAGGTTCTCCCATCTCCACAGGGGAACTCTGGAGGTCTGTCAGAGTGACCATCGGGTTCTTGGTCACCACCCTGACCAAGGTCCTTCTCCCCTGGTGGCTCAGTTTGGCCGGGCGGCCATCTCTAGGAAGAGTCTTGGTGCTTCCAAACTTCTTCCATTTAAGAATAATGGAGGCCACTGTTTTCTTGCGGACCTTCAATGCTGCAGAGTTTGGTTCCCTTCCCCAGATCTGTGCTCGACACATTTCTGTCTCTGAGCTCTACGGACAATTCTTGCGACCTCATGGCTTGGTTCTTGCTCTGACATGCACTGTCAACTGTGTGACGTTAAATAGACAGGTGTGTGCCTTTCCAAATCATGTCCAATCAATTGAATTTACCACAGGTGGACTCCAATCAAATTGTAGAAAAATCTCAAAGGATGATCAATGGAAACAGGATGCACCTGAGCTCAATTTCAAGTCTCATAGTAAAGGGTCAGAATACTTATGTAAATAAGGTATAGTTGTTTTTATATAAAAATATATTTTTACACATTTTGTTACATTTCTAAAAATGAAGGCTGTAATTTAACAAAATGTGTAAAAGGTCAAAGGGTCTGAACACTTTTCTGTATATTTCTAAACGTATTTGAAGATTTAAACATATATTTATGTACTCCATTAGATGGTGACTTGTTTGACGAGGCGATGGACGGAGGTCATTTCAGCCTGAACAGTCGAGGTGAGGGTGAGGGCAGCCCGGAGCTGTTTGATCTGTCTCGTATAGGGGACAGTCTGGGGGTCCCCAGCCCTCGGACATGCCGGACCCCTGAATCCTTCCTGGGGCCCACAGGGGCCTCCCTGGTCAATCTGGACAGCCTGATACCAGCCAACCCCCCAGCCAAGACCAAGAACCCCTTCCTCTCAGGTGAACACTGAAACAGTCACTCACTCACACAGACCAAGAACCCCTTCCTCTCAGGTGAACACTGAAACAGTCACTCACTCACACAGACCAAGAACCCCTTCCTCTCAGGTGAACACTGAAACAGTCACTCACACAGACCAAGAACCCGTTCCTCTCAGGTGAACACTGAAACAGTCACTCACTCACACAGACCAATAACCCCTTCCTCTCAGGTGAACACTGAAACAGTCACTCACTCACACAGACCAAGAACCCCTTCCTCTCAGGTGAACACTGAAACAGTCCCTCATTTACAGACCAAGAACCCCTTCCTCTCAGGTGAACACTGAAACAGTCACTCATTTACAGACCAAGAACCCCTTCCTCTCAGGTGAACACAGTCAATCATATCCCTGCTCTACAAAAAACCATGTACCCCATCCAATTTACAAGTAAAGTGCTACTCAGTCACTTACTCATACCTGGGGCAATTGCAGGTTGAAGTTGACACTTTTGGGACTATTCCATTGATCCTATCGCAGCTTACTGGACAAACTTAATGATTAAGCGCAGGTTAAGTATTTAAACATTTAACGTGTAATGGTTAAAAGTGCTTCTACTGACTTTCTCTCTGTCCCCCCCTCTTCCTCTCTCTCTCCTTCCCCCTGCTCTCTCTCCTCCCCTATCTCCTTCCCCCTGCTCTCTCTCCTACCCTATCTCCTCCCCCATATCTCCTTCCCCCTGCTCTCTCTCCTCCCCTATCTCCTTCCCCCTCCAGGTCTGAGTACTCCATCTCCCCTCAACCCGTTCCAGAGTGAACAGCCTCGTCTCACTCTGAATCAGATGCGTCCCAGCTCCACGTCCCCCGTCCCCCCCTCCGGTCCTCCCTCCCTGCCCTACAGTGCTTCTCTGCCCCTGCCCGCCAGCCACCAGCCGGCCAGCCTGCCCTCCTCCCTCACCCAGCCCACCCATGGAGCCCTGGACATACCTGGGCTGCCACAGCCCCTGTTACCTCTTTCCTCCATCTCGTCTCTGGGAGAGCAGCACAGTCAGAATCCCTTCCTGTGATGTCTGTCCAGCTGAACTGAAACCGCTAAGATGGAAGATAGACCAACACCAACTTCTGCCATGCGCAGTAGAACACCTGCTGGGTGTCCACGAGCGGTGTCCTGTTGGGTGTCCACGAGCGGTGTCCTGTTGGCTGTCCACGAGCGGTGTCCTGTTGGGTGTCCACGAGCGGTGACGATTCAACATGTGGAATCGTCGAGAAATTTCTAGAAAATGACGGTCTATGTTTTGTAGTCAGATGTGACAGGATGCCCACCCAGCTATCGCACGGCCGGCAATTCATGTTGGTCTGTCTGTCCTCTAACTCTGGTGGATGGAACAGAGGAAATAGAAATGACTCTTATTAGGTTATTTTCTGTCAATCTAACCTCAAGACTCAACAACTGGAATTCAGACAGAACTGATAATCCCCTTAAGTTGTTATTATGTTGTTGTTTTTCTATGGGCTATAGTACTGTAACGCTTAGATTACTGCCTCTGCTACGATCTGCTCTACCACAACCTGTCCTGTTACTCCTCTCTGCTGAAGAGAGTGATGGAGGCCTCTGCTACGATCTGCTCTACCACAACCTGTCCTGTTACTCCTCTCTGCTGAAGGGAGTGATGGAGGAGGAACGAGTGGTAGAAAGAAAGAGAATATTCCCAGAACGTGTTTAGGTCTATAGTAACCTAAGCCATGACAGATACTGTACATACACGCCGATGCCCAAGCTCATCCTCCGCTATAGAAAGCACAGTAGGTGAAGATGTTTCCATTTTAAAGTAATTAGCAATACTTTACAGAGTGAGTGTGTCTGCACTAACCTGGTCTCAGATCTGTTTGTGCTGTCCTGCCAACTCCAATGGGTCAATGGCTATACAGCAGAAACAGATCTGGGACCAGGTTAGTTAACTGCTTTTCCAACTGCTTCTTACCTAGTCACATGCCCCGCCCACTCTGCTGCATACTTTAGTTTGATTGGCTCCGCACTGTTGCTCCTGATCCAGCACTGAACTGATTGTACACCAGATATGCCTGCTTATCTCTCCGACCGACGGACCACAATGCACTGGGACAGGACGCCCACTGTTCCTGCCGCACTGCTCTATGCTGATTTGTCGATCCGCTCTCTGGACTGCTTTCATTGGTTGGCTCTTTCTCTCCTATTATCTCTCCCATGATGCCCCAGGGGATAACTCGGACAAGTCTGTTCAGGAGGATGTAACGTTACAGAATGCTCAGATAGAAATGTATCATGTAGAACAGATATAATTGTCTGCCAGATAGAATAGGGGAAGCGTGTCGGCTCTATTTAATCTATTTCTATCCATTCAGAACGTTTCCCAGCACAGACTGCAACTCAGATAGAAATGTATCATATAGAACAGATATGATTCTCAACCAGATAGAATAAGGGAAGTGTGTCGGCTCTATTCAATCTATTCCTATCTGCAAATGTTCAGAATGATTCCTAGCGCCGACTACGACTCTTGATTCCTGAGAACGTGCATAGAACATTCCACGCCGATGATGAGACGCCCGCCAACCCCCATCCACATAATGAACACTTGAGTTTTAAGCTTCCTGTTTTTGTTACATTGGGCCTAGTAAGGCTCCGTCTGACTGAGTTCTCGTGTAAAAGGATGGTTTGCTGTTGGAATGGAGCTGCGGTGATGGCGAGAGAGATTCTAAGGTAGTTCTATTGTATTGTAGTGAACTGGAGGCCCTTTTGAGGGATAGAGACCGGAACCACTGCAGGGGGCAAATCCTAACGCTCGCACTTCAAGTTGAGTTTTGCATTGATGTCAATGGGAGATGTGGAAATTCAATTGAATTCAATGGAAGTTAGGAAGCTAGCATTCGACCCCTAGAAAGCAACGCATATTAGAATGTATGAATTGATATCACGATTATTTTCCCTCTCATTGCTGTGATCATTACTTGTGAAACACTGATTGTCATCGTCTCAAATATAAGGGTATAATGAACTAATAACAACACCTGGCATCTGCATTCATTCATAATTTACAGCTTTTATTTCATGATCATGTTGATCAATAGTATATTTCTTGACTTGTTGCTTTTGATACCATTCAACCTTTTTACATCTGTTAATACATGACTGTGTGTAATATATATATATATATATATATATAATATATGCCTAGCTAGATTGTAATATCAAACACTTTATAATGTTTCTACATATTGAATGCTTAGAGAAGCACATTCTTCAAAGAGTTGACTTTTCTACACAATGTCTGTCTGCCCCCCGGAGGCCAAACACCTGTATGACAGTTACTGTATTTCCACACACCTGTATGACAGTTACTGTATTTCCACACACCTATATGACAGTTACTGTATTTCCACACACCTGTATGACAGTTACTGTATTTCCACACACCTGTATGACAGTTACTGTATTTCCACACACCTGTATGACAGTTACTGTATTTCCACACACCTGTATGACAGTTACTGTATTTCCACACACCTATATGACAGTTACTGTATTTCCACACACCTATATGACAGTTACTGTATTTTCACACACCTATATGACAGTTACTGTATTTCCACACACCTATATGACAGTTACTGTATTTCCACACACCTGTATGACAGTTACTGTATTTCCCTGTATGACAGTTACTGTATTTATGACAGTTACTTACTGTATTTCCACACACCTATATGACAGTTACTGTATTTCCACACACCTATATGACAGTTACTGTATTTTCACACACCTGTATGACAGTTACTGTATTTCCACACACCTATATGACAGTTACTGTATTTCCACACACCTGTATGACAGTTACTGTATTTCCACACACCTATATGACAGTTACTGTATTTCCACACACCTATATGACAGTTACTGTATTTCCACACACCTGTATGACAGTTACTGTATTTCCACACACCTATGACAGTTACTGTATTTCCACACACCTGTATGACAGTTACTGTATTTCCACACACCTATATGACAGTTACTGTATTTCCACACACCTATATGACAGTTACTGTATTTCCACACACCTGTATGACAGTTACTGTATTTCCACACACCTGTATGACAGTTACTGTATTTCTACTACAGCATAGTTAGGCTACATCGAGGACACTACTCCAGTATAGTTAGGCTACATCGAGGACACTACTACAGCATAGTTAGGCTACATCGAGGACACTACTCCAGTATAGTTAGGCTACATCGAAGACACTACTCCAGCATAGTTAGGCTACATCGAGGACACTACTCCAGTATAGTTAGGCTACATCGAAGACACTACTCCACACATGATTATGCATTTCCCTGTTTGGAAATACTTTAACCAAATTGTATAACAGTGTTCTCCCTCAGCCTTCAAAAACAACTGCTGGTAGATCTATACAGATACTCTATACAGTATCTATACAGATACTCTATACGGATACTCTGTACAGATACTCTATACAGTATCTATACAGATACTCTATACAGTCTCTATACAGATACTCTATACAGTCTCTATACAGATACTCTATATAGTATCTATACAGATACTCTGTACAGATACTCTATACAGTATCTATACAGATACTCTATACCATATCTATACAGATACTCTATACAGTATCTATACAGATACTCTATACAGTATCTATACAGATACTCTATACAGATACTCTATACCCTATCTATAGAGAATCTCTATACAGATACTCTATACAGATACTCTATACAGTATCTATACAGATACTCTATACAGATACTCTATACCATATCTATACAGATACTCTATACCATATCTATACAGTATCTATACAGATACTCTATACAGAATGCTGACAATAAATACAGGCATGATATTCCAGCCATAAAAGCATTCATATCAGGCCTCCTCGATAAGACGTGATGCCATTCATATCAGGCCTCCTCGATAAGACGTGATGCCATTCATATCAGGCCTCCTCGATAAGACGTGATGCCATGTGAATGACAGCATCATTCTTGGTGTGCTGAGATCATGAGGATGAGGACATCTTCTTGCCAACAGGATTCATGTGTGACGGCGTGAGATACAGCACCCTCACTTTCCAGTTGGCGGTGACATCATTCCAAGTTCCGTGACAATGACGTCACTCGTGCTGCGTTCAAAGCAACTGGGAACTCAGAAATCTCTGACTTCAGTGCGTTCAAGATAACTGTTATTTTTTTAACGGTCATCCAACTTGAAGTTCCAACTCGGGAACTCGGGCCTCCTACAGCACCGACTTTCTGACCTGAAAATCACTGACGTCATGATTTGACCTCGTATTTTTCCAGAGTTCCCAGTTGTCTTGAAAGCACCAGTAATGAGGAACTGTTTCCTGGAAGGAAGATGCTTCTATGACATCACTCTTGTCAGTCAGTTAGGGTGGAGTCCAGCCAGCCCAACACCTCCTGGAGTCCCTGGCCGGAACGAGCGCTCAGTTCCACGGTCGTGATTGGCTGGGTGGCAGAGGCGATGATGTCATCCATCCTGAACAGTGACATCATCTCTACGAGACTCATGGTACAAGGGAGGTCCCTGGAGGAAGGGTGGGAGGAGAAAGGGTTAGACATTTGCAAAGCGAGGGAGAGGCACTGTTTCATTTATGGGGGGGGCATTTAATGTGGGAGTATATTGGGAGGAATTGGACAGTCAGGTACATAAATATTTGGACATTGACCAAGTTATTATTATTGTAGCTGTCTACCCCAGCATTTTGGAGTTGAAATTAGATTATGAATATGCGCTGAAAGTGCAGACGTTCAGCTTTAATTTGAGGGTCTTTACCAAACAGTAGTTGGACAATTGGCTGCTCAGCTGTTCCATGGCCAGGTGTGTGTTATTCCCTCATTCGTTTATTTACCAGTAAGCAGATAAAAAGGTCTAGAGTTGATTTCAAGTGTGGCATTTGCAATCTGTTGCTGTTAACCCTCAATATGAAGTCCAGAGAGCTGTCACTGCCAGTGAAGCAAGGCTGAATAATCTATAAACAAACCCATCAGAGAGATTAGAACATTAGGTGTGAACAAAGCAACTATTTGGTACATTCTTAAAGAGAAAGAACACACTGCTGAGCTCCGGAACACCAGAAGGCCCAGAAGACCACACAAAACAACTGTGGTGGACGACAGAAGAATTCCTTCCCTGGTGAAGAAAAACCCTTCACAACAGTTGACCAGATGAAGAACACCCTCCAGGAGGCAGGTGTATCTGTGTCAGAGTCAACATTCAAGAGAAGACTTCACCTTAGTAAATACAGACGGTTTATCACAAGATGTAAACCATTGGTAAGCCTCAAAAACAGGAAGACCAGATTAGAGTTGGCCAAACAACATCTAAAAAAAGCCTGGACAGTTCTGAAACAACATCCATCGGACAGATGAGACAAAGATCAACTTGTACCAGAATGATGGGAAGAGAAGAGTATGGAGAAGGGAAGGAACTGTTCATGAGCCGAAGCATACCACCTCATCTGTGAAGCATGGTGGAGGTGGTGTTATGGTGTGGACATGTATGGCTGCTAATGGTTCCCTTGTAATTATTGATGATGTGACTGCTGACAAAAGCAGCAGGATTAATTCTGAATGGTTTAGGACTAATGTTATTATCTGCCCAGATTCAGCCAAATGCTTTAGAACTCATTGGACGGTGCTTGACAGTGCAGATGGACAATGACCCGAAGCATACTGCGAAAGCAACCCAATACTTTTTTTTTAAGGCAAAGAAGTGGAATGTTCTGCAATGGCCAAGTCGATCACCTGACCTGAATCTAATTGAACATGTATTTCACTTGCTGAAGGCAAAACACCCCAAGAACGAGCAGGAACTGAAGACCGCTGCAGTAAAGCCCTGGCAGAGCATCACCAGGGATGAAACCCAGCATCTGGTGATGTCTATGGGGTCCAGACTTCAGGCAGTCATTGACGGCAAAGGAGTTGCCACCAAGTATTAAAACTCACAATTTAATTGATGATTGTTACGTTTGTCCAATTACTTTTGAGCCCCTAAAATTGGGGGGACCACATATAAAAAGTGGTATAATTCCTACACCGTTTACCAGATTTGGAGGTAAATACCCTCAAATGTCTTATTTTACCTTTATTTAACCAGATAGGCAAGTTGAGAACAAGTTCTCACTTACAACTGCGACCTGGCAACAAATTAAAAAGATGAAAGTCTGCACGTTCAGCTCATATAGATTGTTTCCTTTCAAATCCATTGTAGTGGCGTACAGAGCCAAAATGACAACTTGTTCAATGTCCAAATATTAATGGACCTGACTGTACGTCTGGTTCGTAGCCAGGAGTCTGTCCAGTAAGGTGCAATGTTGCAAAAACATTCAGATAGAACTGTAAATTGCTGAACAGAACCTGATTGTCTGTCATGTAAGAGAATAAGGGATTGTGTCACATCTATTCATTACGTTTCTATCTGAATGTTTTGTCTCAAAAATCCACTGTGATCTTGGCCAGAGAATGTGCAGTGTATGGTAGTGTGTTACTACAGGCAGGACCTCTTGTTGAAGATAACCAGGACAGAGGCTGTGTGGAGAGGTTCAGCAGAGAGGACAGACAGGAGCTGGATACAGGACGACGAGATCTGGGTGGTGTTAGCAGAGTCCACCATGAACTATATAGAGAACAAACACAATAATTTGATGTAAATCATTTCATGCCTGCAGTCGACAAGCCTGAAATGATGCAGAATGCACAGATGATTTCCCAGTTCAGTGGGCTGATGGTCTACCGTGCACTGCAGTGATATTAGCCTGTTCATACCTCTGGTTGATCTCCCAGTTTAGTGGGCTGATGGTCTACCGTGTACTACAGTGATATTAGCCTGTTCATACCTCTAGTTGATCTCCCAGTTTAGTGGGCTGATGGTCTACCGTGCACTGCAGTGATATTAGCCTGTTCATACCTCTGGTTGATCTCCCAGTTTAGTGAGCTGATGGTCTACCGTGCACTGCAGTGATATTAGCCTGTTCATACCTCTGGTTGATCTCCCAGTTTAGTGGGCTGATGGTCTACCGTGCACTGCAGTGATATTAGCCTGTTCATACCTCTGGTTGATCTCCCAGTTTAGTCTACCGTGCACTGCAGGGGCTGATGGTCTACCGTGTACTGCAGTGATATTAGCCTGTTCATACCCCTGGTTGATCTCCCAGTTTAGGGGGCTGATGGTCTACCGTGCACTGCAGTGATATTAGCCTGTTCATACCCCTGGTTGATCTCCCAGTTTAGGGGGCTGATGGTCTACCGTGCACTGCAGTGATATTAGCCTGTTCATACCTCTAGTTGATCCCTATTTCTGATCAGAGGAGCTTTGCTTATTAATCATATAGAAATATTGACTATTTTTGCATTAAACTTAAACCATCGATGGAATTTGTGTACAAAGTATTATTGAGGTTATTCTAAACATTTACAAGGAATTATTTCCAAATTGAGAGGAACGTCTTCCTGTATAGAAGTCATGACGTGGTTCTCATGCTGCTGCCATCTTGGACTAGGGCTCTCTTGCTAAAGACATTTGATCTCAATTGGTCAAACCTGAATGTATAAAGGTTTAATTCATAAAATGTCTATGGACAATAAGAGAGATGTATTGACCCACCACAGCTCGCTCACAGTCACCCTCTTCTTCTTCAGAGTAGATATATTAACTCCACTTTTTTATTTAACATTTATTTAACTAGGCAAGTCAGTTAAGAACAAATTCTTATTTACAATGACGGCCGACCACTGCCAAACCCAGACGATGCTGGGGCAATTGCGCGCCGCCTTATGGGACTCCCAATCACAGCCGGATGCGATACATCCTGGATTCGCACCAGGGACTGTAGTGCCTTAGACAGCTGCGCTACTCAGGGAGACTTATACACTGTATGTATGGATGTGGTTCTGGACTCACGATGACAGAGGAGCAGTCCGTATAGTAACTGGGCCAGATAGGACTCATACAGCCTCCCAGCTCTCTCACAGTCACCCTCTTCCTCTTCAGAGTCAGGTCTGTCAGGTTGGTGCCCACCTGTAACAGAGGGAGACATAATAGTACCCTTTCTGTTTAAGACACCCTCAAATGGTGACTGACACAACAATCACTGCGGTGAATACCGAATGGACTCACCGTAGGTAGAGTAACAGGGGGTTCCCCTAAATCAGTTGTGCCATCTCTCACACTGAGCTGTGAATAGTCTGTTAAGGGTGATTAAATAGACACTGTAGCATGGAAATGTACACTGAAGATACATATTGAAGTGAGACATGGGCTGCTTCTTCTCAAGTCTCCTCTCCTTCTTCATTTGCACTGATATTAAAACACAGGATAGGTGAGAAGAAGAATAAGGTGGATGTGTATTGGAAAACTGTCATCAGATGAAGGAGAGGAAGACGAGGATACGAGGAAAGGAAGCCACTGATTATTGAGACGCATCCATGGTCATAATTGCTAGCTAGCAAACGTTAGCTTATTATCTTGTTTGCTTGCTAAATCAATCTCAATGCTGGTTCATTTGAAAGGATATTCTGTAAACGTTTCATGAGAAGAGTTTTTCCAACACCGGTTGCACCGAGCAGCAAACACATTTCGTATAAACCAACAAAGACTTGATCCGTAGCAAACTTGTCGAGACTAGTTAGCTAGCAAGCAAGCCTCTCCAGCTTACTGTGACACCATGGCGACGCTCATATGATCAACTTTAGTTGCTATGTTTGCACAAATAAGAAGCAAATCTTTGCAAATCCAATTTCTCATTAGTTATTTCATCACCGACGGACCCGGAACCAAAACATTGAATCACTTCCGTTCCTTCGAAAACAAGCCACGCCTTCTTCCACCCAGTTGTCAAAACATAAACAGCTACAGGAGTGGGAGTCAACCCTAAAGAAGTTTGGGAGTCAAACAAGAACAATAGGTTCTTCTTCAAGCGTTTGGAGAGCATCTTGGCGAACAGCCATGGAAGCTCAGCTAAAGAAGGAGCTGGGAACATCCATGCTGAAGTCAACTGGCCATTCTGGAGGAGGTTGTATCAGCCAGGGACAGAGCTTTGACACTGACCACGGGAGAGTGTTTGTCAAGATCAACCACAAGAGTCAGGTTCTTCATTTACTTCATTTAATTCCATTCTGCATGCCTTTACATTGACATATGAAGTCACTCAAAATAGATTAGCACTGTAAAATAGTAGCCTAATAAGGATCATTTGTTAGAAATATCAAACCATATTTTGTTGCAGGCTATTTGGCTACACGCTATCAAATGAATTACAGTAGTCAGCACTCTGAGAGCAAAGGATTAGGATTCACAATAGAGCCATCCAGTCATGTGATGGTCGAAATCAGAGCGCTGTTGTTGTGCACAGAGCTGGAGGGTTTTATGTGATGGGCAGTCCTAATCCTGACCTCTGAAAAGTAATGAACTGCATTCTCTGAAGGCTGCTAGACTACTTCCATGGCAGGTATAGTCCCGTGGAGGCTGCTAGACTACTTCCATGGTAGGTGTAGTCCCGTGGAGGCTGCTAGACTACTTCCATGGTAGGTGTAGTCCCGTGGAGGCTGCTGAAGGGAGGACGGCTCATAATAATGGCCGGAATGGAGTTAATGGAATGGCATCAAATGTATACACCATGCGTTTGATACCATCCCATTCACTCCATTCCAGTCATTAAACTCCATTTCAGCCATTATTATGAGCCATCCTGCCCCCAGCAGCCTCCACTGGTGTCATCACTTTGTCTGTACAATACATTTCATCACAAAGGTATGGTGTAATTCCTTGGTCAATGTCATGATGATCATCACATGTCTTATCCTCGTCCCCCAGGCGAAGCGTATGTTTGATGGGGAGTTGGCTAGCTTGGAAGCCATCGTCATGACAGACACAGTGAAGGTCCCCAAGCCTGTCAAGGTGATAGAGCTGGATACAGGAGGGGCTGTGTTCGTCATGGAACATGTTGACATGAGGGGTCTCAGCAGGTAAGAGGGTCTCCTCATACACTGTTTAATACACGTCTTTGACCTTTCTTTCCTTCTTCTTCTTCTGCTTCTTCTTCTTCATCTTCTTCCTTTCCTTCTTCTTCCTGTTCTTCTTCTTCCTGTTCTTCTTCTTCTTCTTTCTTAATCTTCTTCCTGTTCTTCTTCTTCCTGTTCTTCTTCTTCTTTCTTAATCTTCTTCTTCCTTTATCTTCTTCTTCTTCCTCTTCCTGTTCTTCTTCTTCTTCTTCTTCTTTCTTAATCTTCTTCTTCCTGTTCTTCTTCTTCTTTCTGTTCTTCTTCTTCTTCTTCTTTCTTCTTCTTCTTTCTGTTCTTCTTCTTCTTCTTCTTCTTCTTCTTCTTCTTCTTCTTCTTCTTCTTCTTCTGTTCTTCTTCTTCTTCTTCTTCTTCTTTCTTAATCTTCTTCCTGTTCTTCTTCTTCTTCCTGTTCTTCTTCTTCTTCTTCTTCTTCTTCTTTCTTAATCTTCTTCTTCCTGTTCTTCTTCTTCTTCTTCTTTCTTAATCTTCTTCTTCCTTTTCTTCTTCTTCTTCCTGTTCTTCTTCTTCTCTTCTTTCTTCTTCTTCTGTTCTTCTTCTTCTTCCTGTTCTTCTTCTTCTTCTTCTCTTCTTCTTCTTTCTTAATCTTCTTCCTGTTCTTCTTCTTCCTGTTCTTCTTCTTCCTGTTCTCCTTCTTCTTCTTCTTTCTTAATCTTCTTCTTCCTGTTCTTCTTCTTCTTCCTGTTCTTCTTCTTCCTGTTCTTCTTCTTCTTCTTCTTCTTCTTTCTTAATCTTCTTCTTCCTGTTCTTCTTCTTCTTCCTGTTCTTCTTCTTCCTGTTCTTCTTCTTTCTTAATCTTCTTCTTCCTGTTCTTCTTCTTCTTCCTGTTCTTCTTCTTCCTGTTCTTCTTCTTCTTCTTTCTTAATCTTCTTCTTCCTTTATCTTCTTCCTGTTGTTCTTCTTCTGTATGTATTAGTAAAGTATTATTGTTATGTCAGACTTTATTGTGATGATTGAGTGTGTTAATGTTTGTCCGATTGATTCCCCCAGGCACTCTAAGCAGCTGGGAGAGCGTCTGGCTGACCTGCACCTACACAACCAGAGACGCAGGGACAGACAGAACAAGGAACAGCAGACAGTTGGTAACTCACCTAGTCCATTCATTCATTCCTTCATTCCTTCATTGATTGATTGATTGATTGATTGATTTTGGGGTAAAACAATTCATACAGTTTAAAACAGTTTAGAAGTGTAACTTTCTCACATATACAACATCAGACTACTGCATGCCTTCACTCACCACTCTATTAAATGGATATGGAAAAAGGAGCGGATGTTCCTGTCATTTAAATGTAAACAGGAAAAGGACCTGATGTTCCTGTCATTTAAATGTAAACAGGAAAAGGACCTGATGTTCCTGTCATTTAAATGTAAACAGGAAAAGGACCTGATGTTCCTGTCATTTAAATGTAAACAGGAAAAGGACCTGATGTTCCTGTCATTTAAATGTAAACAGGAAAAGGACCTGATGTTCCTGTCATTTAAATGTAAACAGGAAAAGGACCTGATGTTCCTGTCATTTAAATGTAAACAGGAAAAGGACCTGATGTTCCTGTCATTTAAATGTAAACAGGAAAAGGACCTGATGTTCCTGTCATTTAAATGTAAACAGGAAAAGGACCTGATGTTCCTGTCATTTAAATGTAAACAGGAAAAGGACCTGATGTTCCTGTCATTTAAATGTAAACAGGAAAAGGACCTGATGTTCCTGTCATTTAAATGTAAACAGGAAAAGGACCTGATGTTCCTGTCATTGACCAGTTTGGGTTCCAGGTTCCCACTTGCTGTGGATACCTCCCTCAGGTGAGCTACTATGCAACAGATCGTCTGATATTGGGAGACACAACTAGATTTCCACCTTTCCCACCAGTGAATACGAGACTGGAATATGTGGTAACGTGGGATTTAAACTGTATGCTATACATCTAAATAAAGATAGTTCCACACTCTATATACAGCTCCAAGTCTGATTAAACCATCAATGTCTCTGTACCTTCAACATGGGATTTAAAGACCAACTGGGTGAGAAAACCTGCCTTTTTTAAAGACTTTTATCAGAGTTCCACTTTCTAACCTCTCTTTGTCTCTCATCAGGAGAATGAGTGGCAGAGTGACTGGGTAACATTCTACTCTCAGCACAGACTACAGCACCAACTCAACATGGTGGAGAAGTCTTATGGAGACAGAGAGGCCAGGGAACTATGGTCCCAGCTACAGGTAACTATGTAACTAGGTAACTACAGGGAACTATGGCCCCAGCTACAGGTAACTATGTAACTAGGTAACTACAGGGAACTATGGCCCCAGCTACAGGTAACTATGTAACTAGATAACTACAGGGAACTATGGTCCCAGCTACAGGTAACTATGTAACTAGGTAACTACAGGGAACTATGGTCCTAGCTAAAGGTAACTATGTAGCTAGGTAACTACAGGGAACTATGGTCCCAGCTACAGGTAACTATATAACTAGGTAACTACAGGGAACTATGGTCCCAGCTACAGGTAACTATGTAACTAGGTAACTACAGGGAACTATAGTCCCAGCTACAGGTAACTATGTAACTGGGTAACTACAGGTAACACAGACTACAGCACCAACTCAACATGGTAGAGAAGTCTTATGGAGACAGAGAGGCCAGGGAACTATGGTCCCAGCTACAGGTAACTATGTAAGTAGGTAACTATGGTCCCAGCTACAGGTAACTATGTAACTAGGTAACTACAGGTAACACAGACTACAGCACCAACTCAACATGCTAGAGAAGTCTTATGGAGACAGAGAGGCCAGGGAACTATGGTCCCAGCTACAGGTAACTATGTAACTAGGTAACTATGGTCCCAGCTACAGGTAACTATGTAACTAGGGAACTATGGTCCCAGCTACAGGTAACTATGTAACTAGATAACTACAGGGAACTATGGTCCCAGCTACAGGTAACTATGTAACTAGGTAACTACAGGTAACTATGGTCCCAGCTACAGGTAACTATGTAACTAGATAACTACAGGGAACTATGGTCCCAGCTACAGGTAACTATGTAACTAGGTAACTATGGTCCCAGCTACAGGTAACTATGTAACTAGATAACTACAGGTAACTATGGTCCCAGCTACAGGTAACAATATAACTATGTAACTACAGGTAACTATGGTCCCAGCTACAGGTAACAATATAACTAGGTAACTACAGGTAACAATATAACTAGATAACTACAGGTAACTATGGTCCCAGCTACAGGTAACAATATAACTAGGTAACTACAGGTAACAATATAACTAGATAACTACAGGTAACTATGGTCCCAGCTACAGGTAACTATATAACTGGGTAACTACAGGGAACTATGGTCCCAGCTACAGGTAACTATATAACTGGGTAACTACAGGGAACTATGGTCCCAGCTACAGGTAACAATATAACTAGGTAACTACAGGTAACAATATAACTAGGTAACTACAGGTAACTATAGTACAAGCTACATGTAACAATAACACAGACTACAGCACCAGCTCCATAAGGTTCTATACTATCTCCAATTCCAAACCAAGCCCTTACTCCTATGCCTTATGTACTTTTTGAGATCTGAGAGGACTTCATGGGTGATTGATCTTCTGTCTGATATCTCCTCTCCTTAGCTGAAAATCCCTCAGCTATTTACAGACATCGAGGTGTTCCCCTCCCTGCTTCACGGGGACCTGTGGGGGGGAAACGTAGCAGAGTGTCCCGACGGCCCTGTCATTTTCGACCCCGCCTCCTTCTATGGCCACGCTGAGTACGAGCTGGGCATCGCCGGGATGTTCGGAGGGTTCAGCGACTCCTTCTACTCTGGGTACCACAACAAGATCCCCAAGGCCCCGGGGTTTGAGAAGAGGAATCAGCTGTATCAACTGTTCCACTATCTGAACCACTGGAATCACTTTGGTGGAGGATACAGAGGGTCCTCGCTGAGGATCATGAAGGATCTGGTCAAATACTGACCACTGATCGATCATATATGTACCAGTAGCATGATGTACAACTACACTACCCATAATGCTCTGTAAAACATAGACACACCAATGACACTGACCAGCTTGAATGACCTCACAAAGTCTTACATTACAGCCTAGTCTTCCATCCAGAAGGGAACAAATCATTTTTGGGTGAAAATATGAGTTATTTCGAAAAGCAAGAAAGAAGAAAACTATGATCCTATGGTATAGAAGAGAGATTCCATGAAACCCATTCCATAATCCTCTTCATCTTGAAATGCTTGAGAAATCAACTTTTTTGAGCTAACATTCCACAGTTGTTTGAAAGCAGAAGTGATTTTAATGCTCTATTGTAAGACTAAACATAGAGTATCGCACATCCATTTGCTTAGATAAACATAACAGCAAGCAAGGTTGTGATCTGTTTGAGTGGTAACAGTTAGCTTTGTTAAAAGCTGTGTTAATACTAAGAATGCAATGCTAAATAAAGTACTGTACTTCCTGTTTCGTGACCAATATACACTATGGTTTGAATACCTCAATAAGGACAATAACCTAATAAAGGGCACTATACACTGAGTTTACAAAACATTAAGAACACCTTCCTAATATTGAGTTGCACCCCCTTTTGCCCCAAGGACAGCCTCAATTCGTCAGGCCACGGACTCTACAAGGTGTCAAATGTGTTCCACAGGGATGCTGACTGATGTTGACTCCAATGCTTCCCACAGTTGTGTCAAGTTGGTTGTCCTTTGGGTGGTGGACCATTTTTGATACATTCTTGGAAAACCCAGCAGCGTTGCAGTTCTTGACACAAACTGGTGCACCTGATACCTACTACCACACCCCGTTCAAAGGCACTTAAATTTGTCTCGCCCTCTGAATGGAACACATACACAATCCATGTCTCAATTGTCTCAAAGGCTTAAAAATCCTTCTTTAACCAGGTCTCCTCATCTTCATCTTTAACCTGCCTCCTCCCCTTCATCTTTAACCAGGTCTCCTCCCCTTCATCTTTAACCTGCCTCCTCCCCTTCATCTTTAACCAGGTCTCCTCCCCTTCATCTTTAACCTGCCTCCTCCCCTTCATCTTTAACCAGGTCTCCTCCCCTTCATTTTTAACCAGGTCTCCTCCCCTTCATCTTTAACCTGCCTCCTCCCCTTCATCTTTAACCAGGTCTCATCTTTAACCCCCTTCATCTTTCTTTAACCTGCCTCCTCCCCTTCATCTTTAACCAGGCCTCCTCCCCTTCATCTTTAACCTGCCTCCTCCCCTTCATCTTTAACCTGCCTCCTCCCCTTCATCTTTAACCCGTCTCCTCCCCTTCATCTTTAACCAGGTCTCCTCATCTTCATCTTTAACCTGCCTCCTCCCCTTCATCTTTAACCAGGTCTCCTCCCCTTCATCTTTAACCTGCCTCCTCCCCTTCATCTTTAACCCGTCTCCTCCCCTTCATCTTTAACCAGGTCTCCTCATCTTCATCTTTAACCCGTCTCCTCCCCTTCATCTTTAACCTGCCTCCTCCCCTTCATCTTTAACCTGCCTCCTCCCCTTCATCTTTAACCCGTCTCCTCCCCTTCATCTTTAACCAGGTCTCCTCATCTTCATCTTTAACCCGTCTCCTCCCCTTCATCTTTAACCAGGTCTCCTCATCTTCATCTTTAACCTGTCTCCTCCCCTTCATCTTTAACCCGTCTCCTCCCCTTCATCTTTAACCAGGTCTCCTCACCTTCATCTTTAACCCGTCTCCTCCCCTTCATTTTTAACCTGCCTCCTCCCCTTTATCAACACTGATTGAAGTGGATTTAACAGGTGACATCAATAAGGGATCATAGCTTTCACCTGGATTCACCTGTGTTATGGAAAGAGCAGGTGTTGTTAATGTTTTGTAGACTCAGTGTATTTTTATTTCTATTTTCATAATATACATGAGGTGAGATAATAATTCCACCTCTGAATAAGTCTGACGCGTGAACCTCTTTGGCGTGGCGCGTCCCTCATTAACGAAACGCTTTTTTTGTCCCCAATCGCTTCACGTACTGTAGGGTGTAGCAACGTGCAAACTTCACAACAGATAACAGACCTCGGCCACTGCGTGATCATCATTATCTGAAGTTATAATAATACATTTTCCGGACAGAATTTTCACAACTACAGGTATGCATTCATATGCCCACGATAACCAAATGTATGAGCTGTGTGTGTTCACTGATCACTCAAATGCTGTTTGATTTCTGTTGCAACTTGCCAACCAACAGCACTAGCTAGTTAGCTAGCATCATTGGCTAGTATCGGCATGAATAGAACGCAAATCATTGACACACCCATGCTAGAAGTCACACCTTTCTCTTCTAGCTATCAACACTTCAAGGCAAGCTAGCTACACTTACTAGCTACTATGTAGAGGTGTGTTTAAGCAGTGGACATTAGACATGCATATAACCAAGTGCATGAAATGTACCGGTAATCTAGGCATCTATAATGGCCCAGACCGACATGGATTCCGGGGAGGATGGAGGCGGCGGCGGGGAGCCCGAGGTGATCGCTAAAGCCAGTGTCTTGGGAGGTTTTACCGAGAGCACTGAGATTCGAGCCCTGATCTCCAGCCTACCAGTGGTTCACGAGAGCATCGTGACACTGGAGTCAGCCATAGAGAGGTTCCTCGGTGAGATTCATACTCTACGTGTTTAGTCTGTTGTTGTTGTGGCCAAATTGATCCAGTCTTGCATGGAACAGTCTGTGGGCTTTAGGCCTAAATGCGTGTACCATCTACAGACATCAGTTTTAATACATTCATAACTTAGACATACCACAATCATAAGCAGTGAAAGAAAAGTCAACAACTTTATGTTGACCAGTTCTTTTTTGTTCTACAGTGATAATGGACCGTTATCAGGAGCAGCCCCATCTTCTGGATCCACATCTGGGTAACAACACTACACACACAGCACATCACATGCTATTCTTTAGTGAAACATGGGCTTGTTAGGATAGCATGATGATGACAGTGTTTCTTTCCTGTGACCACAGAGTGGATGTTGAACCTGCTGTTGGAGCTCATCAGGAGTGAACAGTCTCCTCCTCTACTGGTACACCTGGGCTTCAAATTCCTCTACATCATCTCCAAGGTAACTACAGGCAGATGGATTCCTCTACATCATCTCCAAGGTAACTACAGGCAGATGGATTCATCTACATCATCTCCAAGGTAACTACAGGCAGATGGATTCATCTACATCATCTCCAAGGTAACTACAGGCAGACGGATTCATCTACATCATCTCCAAGGTAACTACAGACAGACGGATTCATCTACATCATCTCCAAGGTAACTACAGACAGATGGATTAATCTCCAAGGTAACTACAGACAGATGGATTAATCTCCAAGGTAACTACAGACAGATGGATTCATCTACATCTCCAAGGTAACTACAGACAGACAGATTAATCTCCAAGGTAACTACAGACAGATGGATTCATATACACCATCACACAGATAGTAAGATTTCAGTTTGTGAAGCCCAGCGTTCCGATGTGTGTGTTGATTCTGTGGTGTCTTACCCTATGGCCTCTGGCTACAGTTAGAAGTGTGGTGCTAGCTCCGCTTTCTCAGCCTGAGCAGTTGGGACAAGGCAGACTCCTCTAACTCAGGTGTTTTTGTTTCGGCCAGGTGAGAGGGTATAAGATCTTCATGCAGCTCTTCCCCCATGAGGTGGCTGACGTCCAGCCAGTCCTGGACCTCCTGTGTCGACAGGACCCCAGAGACCCAGAGGTGAGCCTGAATTTCTTAGTTACGAGTCGTCAATAGAAGGTGGGCCTACCACGTCCTAGCCCAGTAGCTAATGTTAGACCTCCTGATTTCTCATGTTACAAGACCTCAATGGAAGGATAACCCTTTACTTGAAGGGTACCTTCATAAATTATACATTGATAAACATTACAATGCACATTCATAAGCAGAGTATCCATTGATTTTACCCTCTTGTTGCTTTCTAGATTAGGTTTATAGGGGGTTAACTGTTTGCTTTCTAGATTAGGCCTATAGGGGTTCAACTGTTTACGTTCTAGATTAGGCCTATAGGGGTTCAACTGTTTACGTTCTAGATTAGGCCTATAGGGGTTCAACTGTTTACGTTCTAGATTAGGCCTATAGGGGTTCAACTGTTTACGTTCTAGATTAGGCCTATAGGGGTTCAACTGTTTACGTTCTAGATTAGGCCTATAGGGGTTCAACTGTTTACGTTCTAGATTAGGCCTATAGGGGTTCAACTGTTTACGTTCTAGATTAGGCCTATAGGGGTTCAACTGTTTACGTTCTAGATTAGGCCTATAGGGGTTCAATGTATTGAAGTGACATGTTTAGCCTATAGGGGTCCCTGTCTGTATTAGGGGGTTCAAATCAAATGTTATTTGTTATTGTTTCAACAGGTGTGGATTTCTAGATTAGGCCTATAGGGGTTCAACTGTTTACGTTCTAGATTAGGCCTATAGGGGTTCAACTGTTTACGTTCTAGATTAGGCCTATAGGGGTTCAACTGTTTACGTTCTAGATTAGGCCTATAGGGGTTCAACTGTTTACGTTCTAGATTAGGCCTATAGGGGTTCAACGGTTGACTTCCAAGTTGTTTAATGTATTATATGAAGTGACATGTTTGTCTGTGTATTGTCCCTGTCTGTATTGTTATGGTTACAAATCAAATGTTATTTGTTACATGCTTCGTTAACAACAGGTGTGGATTTACAGTGAAATGCGGACTTACAGGCCCTTCCCAACAATACAGAGAGAAAATAGAGAAATAAACGAAAAGTAAAACACGTAATAATAACTATACAATGAGTAACGATAACATGGCTTTATACACGGGGTACCAGTACTGAGTCAATAATAACATGGCTTTATATACGGGGTACCAGTACTGAGTCAATAATAACATGGCTTTATACACGGGGTACCAGTACTGAGTCAATAATAACATGGCTTTATACACGGGGTACCAGTACTGAGTCAATAATAACAGTTGGCTTTATACACGGGGTACCAGTACTGAGTCAATAATAACATGGCTTTATACACGGGGTACCAGTACTGAGTCAATAATAACATGGCTTTATACACGGGGTACCAGTACTGAGTCAATAATAACATGGCTTTATACACGGGGTACCAGTACTGAGTCAATAATAACATGGCTTTATACACGGGGTACCAGTACTGAGTCAATAATAACATGGCTTTATACACGGGGTACCAGTACTGAGTCAATAATAACATGGCTTTATACACGGGGTACCAGTACTGAGTCAATAATAACATGGCTTTATACACGGGGTACCAGTACTGAGTCAATAATAACATGGCTTTATACACGGGGTACCAGTACTGAGTCAATAATAACATGGCTTTATACACGGGGTACCAGTACTGAGTCAATAATAACATGGCTTTATACACGGGGTACCAGTACTGAGTCAATAATAACATGGCTTTATACACGGGGGGTACCAGTACTGAGTCAATAATAACATGGCTTTATACACGGGGTACCAGTACTGAGTCAATAATAACATGGCTTTATACACGGGGTACCAGTACTGAGTCAATAATAACATGGCTTTATACACGGGGTACCAGTACTGAGTCAATAATAACATGGCTTTATACACGGGGTACCAGTACTGAGTCAATAATAACATGGCTTTATATACGGGGTACCAGTACTGAGTCAATAATAACATGGCTTTATACACGGGGTACCAGTGCTGAGTCAATAATAGCATGGCTTTATACACGGGGTACCAGTACTGAGTCAATAATAACATGGCTTTATACACGGGGTACCAGTACTGAGTCAATAATAACATGGCTTTATACACGGGGTACCAGTACTGAGTCAATAATAACATGGCTTTATACACGGGGTACCAGTACTGAGTCAATAATAACATGGCTTTATATACGGGGTACCAGTACTGAGTCAATGTGCAGGGGTACGAGGTAATTGAGGTACATATAACTAGGAATAAAATGTACAGACAGTAGCAGCAGCGTATGTGAGGAGTCAGAAAAGGTCAATGCAGATAGTCCTGGTATCTATTAGTTAACTATTTAGCTAACTATTTAACAGTCTTATGTCTTGGTTAACTATTTAACTAACTATTTAGCAGTCATGGCTTGGGGGTAGAAGTTGTTCAGGGTCCTGTTGGTTCCAGACTTCGTGCATCGGTTCCGCTTCCCGTGCGATAGCAGAGAGAACAGTCTATGACTTGGGTGGCTGGAGTCTTTGACAATTTTTAGGGCCTTCCTCTGACACCGCCTGGTATAGAGGTCCTGGATGTCAGGGAGCTCAGCCCCAGTGATGTACTGGGCCGTACTCAATACCCTCTGTACCGCCTTGTGGTCGGATGCCAAGCAGTTGCCATACCAAGCGGTGATGCAGCCAGTCAAGATGCTCTCAATGGTGCAGCTGTAGAACCTTTTGAGGGTCTGAGGACCCATGCCAAATCATTTCAGCCTCCTGAGGGGGAAGAGGCATTGTCGTGCCCTCTTCACGACTGTGTTGGTGTGTGTGGACCTATGATAGATCCTTAGTGATGTGGACACATGAGGGACTTGGAGATCTTGACCCGCTCCAGTACAGCCAGGTCCATGTAAATGGGGGCGTGACCTCCCTTTTAGGCTGTTTCATCGTCGTCCGTGTTCAGACCTACCACCGTTGTCTCGTCTGAAAACGTTAGTATGGTGTTGTCGTGCGTGGCCATGCAGTCGTGGGTGAACAAGGAGTACAGGAGGTATAGTATGCACCCCTGAGGGGCCCCTGTGTTGAGGGTCAGCGTGGTGGACGTGTTGTTGCCTACTCTCACAGTTCAATACATTTAATTCAAGTGTTTCTCTCCTTGCCCCTTCCTGTCAGACCTGGGAGACCCGCTACATGCTGCTGCTCTCTATGATCTGTCTGATACCCTTTGACCTCTAACCCTAACCCTCTCTTTCTGCCCCTTCCTGTCAGACCTGGGAGACCCGCTACATGCTGCTGCTGTGGCTGTCTATGACCTGTCTGATACCCTTTGACCTCTCTCGTCTTGATGGTCACCTGACCTCTGACCCCAGCCAGACAAGAGAGCCAATCATGGACCGCATCCTGGCGGTCGCCAAGGTAACTAATTCTAGACTCTCCTGCCTTGGTCAGTGTTGAGTCTTGTCCTCCCAGATCCAGACCCTGTGTGATGTATTGAGTGTGTAACTAACCCCTGGTCTGTTGTTCCCAGTCCCTGTATGATGTGTGTAACTAACCCCTGGTCTGTTATGTCCAGACCCTGTGTGATGTGTGTAACTAACCCCTGGTCTGTTGTTCCCAGTCCCTGTGTGATGTATGTAACTAACCCCTGGTCTGTTGTTCCCAGTCCCTGTATGATGTATTGAGTGTGTAACTAACCCCTGGTCTGTTGTTCCCAGTCCCTGTATGATGTGTGTAACTAACCCCTGGTCTGTTGTTCCCAGTCCCTGTATGATGTGTGTAACTAACCCCTGGTCTGTTATGTCCAGTCCCTGTGTGATGTGTGTAACTAACCCCTGGTCTGTTGTTATTCCCAGACCCTGTGTGATGTGTGTAACTAACCCCTGGTCTGTTGTTCCCAGTCCCTGTATGATGTGTGTAACTAACCCCTGGTCTGTTGTTATTCCCAGTCCCTGTATGATGTGTGTAACTAACCCCTGGTCTGTTGTTCCCAGTCCCTGTGTGATGTATTGTGTGTAACTAACCCCTGGTCTGTTGTTCCCAGTCCCTGTGTGATGTATTGAGTGTGTAACTAACCCCTGGTCTGTTGTTCCCAGTCCCTGTGTGATGTATGTAACTAACCCCTGGTCTGTTGTTCCCAGTCCCTGTGTGATGTATGTAACTAACCCCTGGTCTGTTGTTCCCAGTCCCTGTGTGATGTATGTAACTAACCCCTGGTCTGTTGTTCCCAGTCCCTGTATGATGTATTGAGTGTGTAACTAACCCCTGGTCTGTTGTTCCCAGTCCCTGTGTGATGTATGTAACTAACCCCTGGTCTGTTGTTCCCAGTCCCTGTATGATGTATTGAGTGTGTAACTAACCCCTGGTCTGTTATGTCCAGTCCCTGTGTGATGTGTGTAACTAACCCCTGGTCTGTTGTTCCCAGTCCCTGTGTGATGTATGTAACTAACCCCTGGTCTGTTGTTCCCAGTCCCTGTATGATGTATTGAGTGTGTAACTAACCCCTGGTCTGTTGTTCCCAGTCCCTGTATGATGTGTGTAACTAACCCCTGGTCTGTTGTTCCCAGTCCCTGTGTGATGTGTGTAACTAACCCCTGGTCTGTTGTTCCCAGTCCCTGTGTGATGTATGTAACTAACCCCTGGTCTGTTGTTCCCAGTCCCTGTATGATGTATTGAGTGTGTAACTAACCCCTGGTCTGTTGTTCCCAGTCCCTGTATGATGTATTGAGTGTGTAACTAACCCTTGGTCTGTTGTTCCCAGTCCCTGTATGTAACTAACCCCTGGTCTGTTGTTCCCAGTCCCTGTATGATGTATTGAGTGTGTAACTAACCCCTGGTCTGTTGTTCCCAGTCCCTGTATGATGTGTGTAACTAACCCCTGGTCTGTTGTTCCCAGTCCCTGTGATGATGTGTGTAACTAACCCCTGGTCTGTTGTTCCCAGTCCTACCTGATGGTCACTGATAAGTCCAGGGATGCTGCATCTGTGTTGGTATCAAAGTAAGTATTCAACTTTATTGTTTAAAAAAAGGCAACAACATTTGTGATGCGTTTCATGTTTTACCCAGAAGAGGGCGACCTTGTACTTGAAGATGAATAGGTTCATACCGAGGCGCCACACACACACACACACACACACACACACACACAGAGAGCTTACTGAGTGGTCCTAGTGTGTTGTCGTCTGTCTGTGTTTACTGAGTGGTCCTAGCCTGTTGTCATCTGTCTGTGTTTACTGAGTGGTCCTAGCCTGTTGTCATCTAACTGTCTGTGTGTGCAGGTTTGTGACACGTCCCGATGTGAAGCTGAAGCGACTAGGAGACTTCCTGGACTGGAGTCTGACCACCATCTCTCAGGCCAGTGACCAGACCATGGGCGGTACTGTAATCCTGGACGGGGCCCTGCAGTCTCTGGTATGACACACACACACACACACACAGTTTGTCTGTCCTTGAGTGTGTGTGTGTGTGTGTGTGTGTGTGTGGGTTGCAGTGACCAGGCCTAGTTTACAAGAGCCTACATGTACGGCTGCCATGTTTGTGGGAGATCAGAGCCTCTGTGGGTTTGGCAGGTTGGCAGGTGTTTAGTGCTGCACCTGTTGTCAGTGTTTTACAACTGAGGGAGGGAACGTGAAGACACGCCTCTGGTGGTAATTAGCTAGCTTGGTCACAGACCTGTTTTAGGAACTGGTATCCCAGTTCCCCAGGGGTTGGCTATACAGCCCAAACAGATCTGGGATCAGTGTAGTAGTATATAGATATACTGCTAGTAGTCATTACTTTACTAGTATAGTAGTATATAGATATACTGCTAGTAGTCATTACTTTACCAGTATAGTAGTATATAGATATACTGATGGTAGTCATTACTTTACCAGTATAGTAGTATATAGATATACTGATGGTAGTCATTACTTTACCAGTATAGTAGTATATAGATATACTGATGGTAGTCATTACTTTACCAGTATAGTAGTATATAGATATACTGATGGTAGTCATTACTTTACCAGTATAGTAGTATATAGATATACTGCTGGTAGTCATTACTTTACCAGTGTAGTAGTAGTAGTATATAGATATACTGCTGGTAGTCATTACTTTACCAGTGTAGTAGTAGTATATAGATATACTGCTGGTAGTCATTACTTTACCAGTGTAGTAGTAGTATATAGATATACTGCTGGTAGTCATTACTTTACCAGTGTAGTAGTAGTATATAGATATACTGCTGGTAGTCATTACTTTACCAGTGTAGTAGTAGTAGTAGTAGTAGTATATAGATATACTGCTGGTAGTCATTACTTTACCAGTGTAGTAGTAGTAGTAGTAGTATATAGATATACTGCTGGTAGTCATTACTTTACCAGTGTAGTAGTAGTAGTAGTAGTAGTATATAGATATACTGCTGGTAGTCATTACTTCACCAATAGAGGTGCTATGGCCTAGCTGCCCACACTAATCCCCAGTCCCTCACTCTCTTCCACTTTATCTTTAATGTCTTGATGTCCTATAGTCGTGGTTTCACCAACCATCTTGAAATAACAGTGAATTTTAGTAGATTTTTTTCAGGTCAACTCTTGTGTTGCGTCAGTCTAAGTAGCTAATTTAATCCAACCCTCAAGCGAGCAGTGTATCAAAGGAATATTATTGGCGTTGAAACTGGCGCTACCTGTTGACGAACAGTCTCTCCTTCTGTCTGTGCTCTGTAATATGACTGGGAGGGGAAACCGGCTTGTCTCTCTCTCTCTCTATGTGGCGCTCAGAGCGTTTAAAACTGGCTCTGTGTGTTCTGACGGCCCCGAGGGGCTTCAACGGGTTCTAGTAAGATCTTTGTTTTGCACAGTTGTGTTTTGAATTTGGCCAATGCAGCAAAAACTTTAAAGATCCGCTGAGAAATGGTTTAGAAGAGTAGTTCAAATGAACCTTTATCAAACGGCAGTCCTCACTGCAACATGTAATGACATCCACAAGGTTGAGGTTAGTGGTGATTTAATCCCAGACTACATGTAATGACATCCACAAGGTTGAGGTTCGTGGTGATTTAATCCCAGACTACATCCACAAGGTTGAGGTTAGTGGTGATTTAATCCCAGACTACATCCACAAGGTTGAGGTTAGTGGTGATTTAATCCCAGACTACATCCACAAGGTTGAGGTTAGTGGTGATTTAATCCCAGACTACATCCACAAGGTTGAGGTTAGTGGTGATTTAATCCCAGACTACATCCACAAGGTTGAGGTTAGTGGTGATTTAATCCCAGACTACATGTAATGACATCCAGAAGGTTGAGGTTAGTGGTGATTTAATCCCAGACTACATCCAGAAGGTTGAGGTTAGTGGTGATTTAATCCCAGACTACATCCACAAGGTTGAGGTTAGTGGAGATTTAATCCCAGACTACATCCAGAAGGTTGAGGTTAGTGGTGATTTAATCCCAGACTACATGTAATGACATCCAGAAGGTTGAGGTTAGTGGTGATTTAATCCCAGACTACATGTAATGACATCCAGAAGGTTGAGGTTAGTGGTGATTTAATCCCAGACTACATCCACAAGGTTGAGGTTAGTGGTGATTTAATCCCAGACTACATGTAATGACATCCACAAGGTTGAGGTTAGTCAAATGATTTAATCCCAGACTACATCCACTGAGGTTACATGTAATGACATCCACAAGGTTGAGGTTAGTGGAGATTTAATCCCAGACTACATCCACAAGGTTGAGGTTAGTGGTGATTTAATCCCAGACTACATCCACAAGGTTGAGGTTAGTGGTGATTTAATCCCAGACTACATCCACATGGTTGAGGTTAGTGGAGATTTAATCCCAGACTACATCCACAAGGTTGAGGTTAGTGGAGATTTAATCCCAGACTACATCCACATGGTTGAGGTTAGTGGTGATTTAATCCCAGACTACATCCACATGGTTGAGGTTAGTGGAGATTTAATCCCAGACTACATCCACATGGTTGAGGTTAGTGGTGATTTAATCCCAGACATCCACAGGTTGAGGTTATGACATCCAGAAGGTTGAGGTTAGTGGTGATTTAATCCCAGACTACATGTAATGACATCCAGAAGGTTTGGTGAGGTTAGTGGAGATTTAATCCCAGACTACATCCACAAGGTTGAGGTTCGTGGTGATTTAATCCCAGACTACATCCACAAGGTTGAGGTTAGTGGTGATTTAATCCCAGACTACATGTAATGACATCCAGAAGGTTGAGGTTAGTGGAGATTTAATCCCAGACTACATCCAGAAGGTTGAGGTTAGTGGTGATTTAATCCCAGACTACATGTAATGACATCCAGAAGGTTGAGGTTCGTGGAGATTTAATCCCAGACTACATCCACAAGGTTGAGGTTAGTGGTGATTTAATCCCAGAGACTGACATCCACAAGGTTGAGGTTAGTGGAGATTTAATCCCAGACTACATCCACAAGGTTGAGGTTAGTGGAGATTTAATCCCAGACTACATCCACATGGTTGAGGTTAGTGGTGATTTAATCCCAGACTACATCCACATGGTTGAGGTTAGTGGAGATTTAATCCCAGACTACATCCACATGGTTGAGGTTAGTGGAGATTTAATCCCAGACTACATCCACATGGTTGAGGTTAGTGGAGATTTAATCCCAGACTACATCCAGAAGGTTGAGGTTAGTGGTGATTTAATCCCAGACTACATCCACAAGGTTGAGGTTAGTGGTGATTTAATCCCAGACTACATGTAATGACATCCAGAAGGTTGAGGTTAGTGGTGATCTCACTCTCAAAAGGGGAGGAGCCACAACATTATGAACAAAACAGGTGTTGGAATTTCACAACTTTAAAGGAAAATGTATTATTTTGATCTCATCCACGATATTGATGTTGTTGCTCTCTCTCGCCTGTCTCTCCTCTCTACTGTCTCTCTCTCTCTCCTCTCTCTCCTGTCTCCTCTCTCTACTGTCTCTTTCTCTCCTCTCTCTACTGTCTCTTTCTCTCCTCTCTCTCCTGTCTCTCCTCTCTCTACTGTCTCTTTCTCTCCTCTCTCTACTGTCTCTTTCTCTCCTCTCTCTCCTGTCTCTCTCTCCTCTCTCTCCTCTCTTCTCTCCTGTCTCTCTCTCTCTCTCTCTCTCTCCCCTCTTTCTCTCCTCTCTCTCCTGTCTCTTTTTCTCTCTCCTGTCTCTTTCTCTCCTGATCCTGTAGTCTCTCCTGTCTCTTTCTCTCCTTTCTCTCTTGTCTCTCCTGTCTCTTTCTCTCCTCTCTCTCCTGTCTCTTTCTCTCCTCTCTCTCCTGTCTCTTTCTCTCCTCTCTCTCCTGTCTCCTGTCTCTCTCCTCTCTCTCCTCTCTTCTATCCTTTCTCCTGTCTCTCCTCTCTCCTGCCTCTCTCTCCTCTCTCTATCCTTTCTCCTGTCTCACCTCTCTTATGTCTCACCTCTCTCTCCTGTCTCCCGTCTGTCTTCTAGGCCCAGCTATTCAAGCATGGCAAGAGAGATGACTTTCTCCAGTACGGTAAGAATGTCCTTCAATATTGGCTTTTTAATCAGCAGTTTGACTTTATCCATTGTGATAAGTAGTTGTCTTACCTCCTTTATCCATTGTGATAAGTAGTTGTCTTACCTCCTTCATCCATTGTGATAAGTAGTTGTCTTACCTCCTTCATCCATTGTGATAAGTAGTTGTCTTACCTCCTTCATCCATTGTGATAAGTAGTTGTCTTATCTCCTTCATCCATTGTGATAAGTAGTTGTCTTATCTCCTTTATCCATTGTGATAAGAGCATCTGCTAAATAAATAAATAAAATGTAGGTGATCTTCTAATGTTGACTGCTGTGACCGTGCCGTGATACTGGCTGTAGGTGATGGTGTGTGATACTAACGCTCGGAGTAAACTACACCCCTGTCATCACTGAGCCTCTCACATTAAACCAGCCTCCTTCCTGTAGTGTGTTGTCTTGGCAACGTAGTGGTGAGCACATTAAACCAGCCTCCTTCCTGTAGTGTGTTGTCTTACCAACGTAGTGGTGACCACATTAAACCAGCCTCCTTCCTGTAGTGTGTTGTCTTACCAACGTAGTGGTGACCACATTAAACCAGCCTCCTTCCTGTAGTGTGTTGTCTTACCAACGTAGTGGTGAGCACATTAAACCAGCCTCCTTCCTGTAGTGTGTTGTCTTACCAACGTAGTGGTGACCACATTAAACCAGCCTCCTTCCTGTAGTGTGTTGTCTTACCAACGTAGTGGTGAGCACATTAAACCAGCCTCCTTCCTGTAGTGTGTTGTCTTACCAACGTAGTGGTGACCACATTAAACCAGCCTCCTTCCTGTAGTGTGTTGTCTTACCAACGTAGTGGTGAGCACATTAAACCAGTCTCCTTCCTGTAGTGTGTTGTCTTACCAACGTAGTGGTGAGCACATTAAACCAGCCTCCTTCCTGTAGTGTGTTGTCTTACCAACGTAGTGGTGACCACATTAAACCAGCCTCTCCTGTAGTGTGTTGTCTTACCAACGTAGTGGTGAGCACATTAAACCAGCCTCCTTCCTGTAGTGTGTTGTCTTACCAACGTAGTGGTGAGCACATTAAACCAGTCTCCTTCCTGTAGTGTGTTGTCTTACCAACGTAGTGGTGAGCACATTAAACCAGTCTCCTTCCTGTAGTGTGTTGTCTTACCAACGTAGTGGTGAGCACATTAAACCAGTCTCCTTCCATTGACCAACGTAGTGGTGAGCACATTAAACCAGCCTCCTTCCTGTAGTGTGTTGTCTTGACCAACGTAGTGGTGAGCACATTAAACCAGCCTCCTTCCTGTAGTGTGTTGTCTTGGCAACGTAGTGATGAGCACATTAAACCAGCCTCTCCTGTAGTGTGTTGTCTTGGCAACGTAGTGGTGAGCACATTAAACCAGTCTCCTTCCTGTAGTGTGTTGTCTTGGCAACGTAGTGATGAGCACATTAAACGATGTGACACAGATTCTTCACCTGGTGGTGAGGATTCTCCACAGCACGCTGTCTCGCCAAAACAAAGATGTAACTACCGTAACAATGTAATCACAACGAGCTGTGGCTCAAAGCAGCCTCAGAAATAGTTTCAGTCAGACATACACACTCTACACACGGAGTGTAAATATCTAGCCAGTACCTTTTGAATTGAATAACATTGGTTGTGAACTTCAGAGTTGTGACGATTGGACATGTTTGGTTCAAGGCAAGTGGAAACCCATACTAGTAGTAGTCATGTCTCCTGCTCCTGAGTCGACACCTTCGGGGTGCAACGTCATCGTCTGACTGGCTGCTTCTCTGGCCAGCTCTCATTGGCTCCTGGTGATGATCACCGTTCTGAAGAGTTGTAGTGTGAGATGTGCAACGACAAGAGAGCCTTTCGGATTCGCTGCCGATAAAATGTTTTAAAAGATTGTGATGGTTCAAAGAGGAGGCAGCCCTCAGACTGTATCTCTGACCCGCGTCGATGACGGTCACACGCCCTGAGGAGATGGGCAGCCCTCAGACTGTATCTCTGACCCGCGTCGGTGACGGTCACACGCCCTGAGGAGATGGGCAGCCCTCAGACTGTATCTCTGACCGCGTCTGTAGTGACGGTCACACGCCCTGAGGAGATGGGCAGCCCTCAGACTGTATCTCTGACCCGCGTCGGTGACGGTCACACGCCAGAGGAGATGGGCAGCCCTCAGACTGCATCTCTGACCCGCGTCGGTGACGGTCACACGCCCTGAGGAGATGGGCAGCCCTCAGACTGTATCTCTGACCCGCGTCGGTGACGGTCACACGCCCCGAGGAGATGGGCAGCCCTCAGACTGCATCTCTGACCCGCGTCGGTGACGGTCACACGCCCCGAGGAGATGGGCAGCCCTCAGACTGCATCTCTGACCCGCGTCGGTGACGGTCACACGCCCCGAGGAGATGGGCAGCCCTCAGACTGCATCTCTGACCCGCGTCGGTTGTCACACGCCCGAGGAGATGGGCAGCCCTCAGACTGTATCTCTGACCCGCGTCGATTGTGACGGTCACACGAGGAGATGGGCAGCCCTCAGACTGCATCTCTGACCCGCGTCGGTGACGGTCACACGCCCCGAGGAGATGGGCAGCCCTCAGACTGTATCTCTGACCCGCGTCGGTGACGGTCACACGCACGAGGAGATGGGCAGCCCTCAGACTGCATCTCTGACCCCGAGGAGATGGGCAGCCCTCGGTGTGACACGCCCCGAGGAGATGGGCAGCCCTCAGACTGTATCTCTGACCCGCGTCGGTGACGACACGAGGAGATGGGCAGCCCTCAGACTGCATCTCTGACCCGCGTCGGTGACGACACGAGGAGTTTGTCTCCAATCTCCAAAACTTGTATGGGACGGCTAAATCATATGCCCGGTTTAACCGGTGGTGCTGCAGTGTCTGGACCAGTGTAGTGTTACCATGGTACTAGTGTGTGTGTGTGTTCCTCAGCTCCGGTGGTGCTGCAGTGTCTGGACCAGTGTCACGTGGCAGAGAGCAGCCAGGCTATGCTGAGGAAGCTGGGGGTCAAGCTGGTACAAAGACTGGGTCTGACCTTCCTCAAGCCTCGACTGGCCAAGTGGAGGTGAGACACACACACACTGAGGTAGGGGACAAGCTGGTACAGAGACTGGGCCTGACCTTCCTCAAGCCCCGACTGGCCAAGTGGAGGTGAGACACACACACACTGAGGTAGGAGTCCAGCTGGTACAGAGACTGGGCCTGACCTTCCTCAAGCCCCGACTGGCCAAGTGGAGGTGAGGTAGGAGTCCAGCTGGTACAGAGACTGGGCCTGACCTTCCTCAAACTGGCCAAGTGGAGGGAGACACACACACACACTGAGGTAGGAGTCCAGCTGGTACAGAGAGTCTCACCTTCTTCAACCAGACCCACACTGAGGTGAGTCCAGCTGGTACAGAGACCGTCTCACCTTCCTCAACCAGTGGAGGAGACCCACACTGAGGTAGGAGTCCAGCTGGTACAGAGACCGTCTCACCTTCCTCAACCAGTGGAGGAGACCCACACTGAGGTAGGAGTCAAGCTGGTACAGAGACCGTCTCACCTTCCTCAACCAGTGGAGGAGACCCACACTGAGGTAGGAGTCCAGCTGGTACAGAGGAGACCTCACCTTCCTCAACCAGTGGAGGAGACCCACTCCCTAGATGTTAATTTGGGAGCCTTCGCATGCCGTTGTTTGTTAAGGGAAAGCTGGTCTCACTGTGTTGAGACCTTGTATGTTTGCTTGTCATTCAGGTACCAGAGAGGGAGTCGCTCCCTGGCAGCCAACCTGTCTCTGTCCCAGTCTGGCTCCACAGTCAAGGCTGTTAGTCCAGACATGGAGACCCAGAGCCAGGAGGAGGACTATGATATCCCAGAGGAGGTGGAGAACGTCATCGGTCAGTCAGCGTTACTCTCTCTCTCCTTCTTTCTATCTCTCTTTCTCGCTCTCTCTCATTCTCTTTCTCTGTTTTTCTTTTTCTCTCTCAGCTCTCTCTCTGGTTCTCTCTCTCTGGTTCTCTCAGCTCTCTCTCTGGTTCTCTCAGCTCTCTCTCTGGTTCTCTCAGCTCTCTCTCTGGTTCTCTCAGATCTCTCTCTGGTTCTCTCAGCTCTCTCTTTCTCTCTCTGGTTCTCTCTCCTCTCTGGTTCTCTCTGCTCTCTCTCTCTCTCTGGTTCTCTCTGCTCTCTCTGGTTCTCTCTGGTTTCTCTCTGGTTCTCTCTGAGGAGATCTCTCTCTGGTTCTCTCTCTCTGGTTTCTCTCTGGTCTCTCTCTGGTTCTCTCTCTCTGGTTCTCTCTCTCTGGTTCTCCTCTCTGGTTCTCTCTCTGGTTCTCTCTCTCTGATTTCTCTCTGGTTCTCTCAGTTCTCTCTGATCTCTCTCTGGTTTCTCTGATTTCTCTCTGGTTCTCTCTCTCTGATCTCTCTCTGGTTCTCTCTCTCTGGTTCTCTCTCTCTGGTTCTCTCAGATCTCTCTCTGGTCTGCTCTCTCTCTGGCTCTCTCTGGTTCTTCTCTCTGGTTCTCTCTCTGGACTCTCTCTCTGGTTCTCTCTGTTCTCTCTCTCTGGTTCTCTCTGATCTCTCTCTGGTTCTCTCTGATTTCTCTCTGTTCTCTCTCTGATCTCTCTCTGGTTCTCTCTCTCTGGTTCTCTCTGTTCTCTCTCTCTGGTTCTCTCTGGATCTCTCTCTGGTTCTCTCTGATCTCTCTCTGGTTCTCTCTGATTTCTCTCTCTCTGATCTCTCTGGTTCTCTCTGGCTCTCTCTCTCTCTCTGGTTCTCTCTCTGCTCTCTCTGGTTTCTCTCTGATCTCTCTCTGGTATCTCTCTCTCTCTCTCTGGCTCTCTCTCTCTGACTCTCTCTCTGATCCGCGTCCTCTCTCTCTGGTTCTCTCTGCTCTCTCTGGCTCTCTCTCTGTTCTCTCTCTCTCTCTGGTTCTCTCTGCTCTCTCTCTCTCTGGTTCTCTGTGCTCTCTCTCTCTCTCTCTGGTTCTCTGGTTCTCTCAGCTCACTCTCTCTCTCTCTCTTGATATGTCTGAAGTCAGCATCCTTCTCACTGTCTCATTGGTTTTAAGGCCTGTATCTTGTGTTCAGTGGGGTGTGCAACATCCTGAACTACTTGACCAATAACAACACAACACAGATTTACATGTTCTGTTACAAAACATTTTGTTACGGTGTGCCCTACTGAATTTGACCCACATCAGGTCTGTTATGGTGTTCAGTCACAGCTATTCAGGTAGTGACTCTCTCTCTCTCTCTGTCTGTTATGGTGTTCAGTCACAGCTATTCAGGTAGTGACTCTCTCTCTGTCTGTTATGGTGTTCAGTCACAGCTATTCAGGTAGTGACTCTCTCTCTCTCTGTCTGTTATGGTGTTCAGTCACAGCTATTCAGGTAGTGACTCTCTCTCTCTCTCTCTGTCTGTTATGGTGTTCAGTCACAGCTATTCAGGTAGTGACTCTCTCTCTGTCTGTTATGGTGTTCAGGCACAGCTATTCAGGTAGTGACTCTCTCTCTGTTATGGTGTTCAGTCACAGCTATTCAGGTAGTGTCTCTCTCTGTCTGTCTATGGTGTTCAGGCACAGCTATTGGGTAGTGACTCTCTCTCTCTCTCTCTGTCTTATGGTGTTCAGTCACAGCTATTCAGGTAGTGACTCTCTCTCTGTCTCTCTGTCTTATGGTGTTCAGTCACAGCTATTCAGGTAGTGACTCTCTCTCTCTCTCTGTCTTATGGTGTTCAGTCACAGCTATTCAGGTAGTGTCTCTCTCTCTGTCTGCTATGGTGTTCAGGCACAGCTATTCAGGTAGTGACTCTCTCTCTCTCTCTCTCTGTCTTATGGTGTTCAGTCACAGCTATTCAGGTAGTGACTCTCTCTCTCTCTCTCTGTCTTATGGTGTTCAGTCACAGCTATTCAGGTAGTGACTCTCTCTCTCTGTTATGGTGTTCAGGCACAGCTATTCAGGTAGTGACTCTCTCTCTCTCTGTTATGGTGTTCAGGCACAGCTATTCAGGTAGTGACTCTCTCTCTGTCTGTTATGGTGTTCAGTCACAGCGATTCAGGTAGTGTCTCTCTCTCTCTGTCTGTTATGGTGTTCAGGCACAGCTATTCAGGTAGTGACTCTCTCTCTCTCTCTCTGTCTTATGGTGTTCAGTCACAGCTATTCAGGTAGTGACTCTCTCTCTCTGTTATGGTGTTCAGGCACAGCTATTCAGGTAGTGACTCTCTCTCTGTCTGTTATGGTGTTCAGTCACAGCTATTCAGGTAGTGTCTCTCTCTCTCTGTCTGTTATGGTGTTCAGGCACAGCTATTCAGGTAGTGACTGACTCTCTCTGTCTGTTATGGTGTTCAGGCACAGCTATTCAGGTAGTGACTCTCTCTCTCTGTTATGGTGTTCAGTCACAGCTATTCAGGTAGTGACTCTCTCTCTTATATTTATATATATATATATGTGTGTCTGTTATGGTGTTCAGTCACAGCTATTCAGGTAGTGTCTCTCTCTCTCTGTCTGTTATGGTGTTCAGTCACAGCTATTCAGGTAGTGACTCTCTCTCTGTCTGCTATGGTGTTCAGTCACAGCTATTCAGGTAGTGAGACTCTCTCGCTGTCTGTTATAGTGTTCAGTCACAGCTATTCAGGTAGTGACTCTCACTCTCTCTGTCTTATGGTGTTCAGTCACAGCTATTCAGGTAGTGACTCTCTCTCTGTCTGTTATGGTGTTCAGGCACAGCTATTCAGGTAGTGACTCTCACTCTTCTCTCTGTCTGTTATGGTGTTCAGTCACAGCTATTCAGGTAGTGACTCTCTCTCGCTGTCTGTTATAGTGTTCAGTCACAGCTATTCAGGTAGTGACTCTCTCTGTCTGTTATGGTGTTCAGTCACAGCTATTCAGGTAGTGACTCTCTCTCTCTCTCTCTCTGTCTGTTATGGTGTTCAGTCACAGCTATTCAGGTAGTGACTCTCTCTCTCTCTGTCTGCTATGGTGTTCAGTCACAGCTATTCAGGTAGTGACTCTCTCTCTGTCTCTCTGTCTGTTATGGTGTTCAGTCACAGCTATTCAGGTAGTGACTCTCTCTCTGTCTGTTATGGTGTTCAGTCACAGCTATTCAGGTAGTGACTCTCTCTGTCTGTTATGGTGTTCAGGCACAGCTATTCAGGTAGTGACTCTCTCTCTCTCTCTCTGTCTGTTATGGTGTTCAGTCACAGCTATTCAGGTAGTGACTCTGTCTCTGTCTGTTATAGTGTTCAGTCACAGCTATTCAGGTAGTGACTCTCTCTGTCTGTTATGGTGTTCAGTCACAGCTATTCAGGTAGTGACTCTCTCTCTCTCTCTCTGTCTGTTATGGTGTTCAGTCACAGCTATTCAGGTAGTGACTCTCTCTCTCTCTGTCTGCTATGGTGTTCAGTCACAGCTATTCAGGTAGTGACTCTCTCTCTCTGTCTGTTATGGTGTTCAGTCACAGCTATTCAGGTAGTGACTCTCTCTCTGTCTGTTATGGTGTTCAGGCACAGCTATTCAGGTAGTGACTCTCTCTCTCTCTCTCTCTGTCTGTTATGGTGTTCAGTCACAGCTATTCAGGTAGTGACTCTCTCTCGCTGTCTGTTATAGTGTTCAGTCACAGCTATTCAGGTAGTGACTCTCTCTGTCTGTTATGGTGTTCAGTCACAGCTATTCAGGTAGTGACTCTCTCTCTCTCTCTCTCTGTCTGTTATGGTGTTATGGTGTCTCTGTCACAGCTATTCAGGTAGTGACTCTCTCTCTCTCTGTCTGTTATGGTGTTCAGTCTCTCTGTCTGTTATGGTGTTCAGGCACAGCTATTCAGGTAGTGACTCTCTCTCTCTCTCTCTCTGTCTGTTATGGTGTTCAGTCACAGCTATTCAGTGACTCTCTTCTGGTAGTGTTCTCAGCTCTGTCTGTTATGGTGTTCAGTCACAGCTATTCAGGTAGTGACTCTCTCTCTCTCTCTCTGTCTGTTATGGTGTTCAGTCACAGCTATTCAGGTAGTGACTCTCTCTCTGTCTCTGGTGTTCAGTCACAGCTATTCAGGTAGTGACTCTCTCTCTCTGTCTGTTATGGTGTTCAGTCACAGCTATTCAGGTAGTGACTCTCTCTCTGTCTGTTATGGTGTTCAGGCACAGCTATTCAGGTAGTGACTCTCTCTCTCTCTCTCTGTCTGTTATGGTGTTCAGTCACAGCTATTCAGGTAGTGACTCTCTATGGTGTTCAGGTAGTCTCTCTGTGTTCAGTCAGCAGCTATTCAGGTAGTGACTCTCTCTGTCTGTTATGGTGTTCAGTCACAGCTATTCAGGTAGTGACTCTCTCTCTCTCTCTCTGTCTGTTATGGTGTTCAGTCACAGCTATTCAGGTAGTGACTCTCTCTCTCTCTGTCTGCTATGGTGTTCAGTCACAGCTATTCAGGTAGTGACTCTCTCTCTCTCTGTCTGTTATGGTGTTCAGTCACAGCTATTCAGGTAGTGACTCTCTCTCTGTCTGTTATGGTGTTCAGGCACAGCTATTCAGGTAGTGACTCTCTCTCTCTCTCTCTGTCTGTTATGGTGTTCAGTCACAGCTATTCAGGTAGTGACTCTCTCGCTGTCTGTTATAGTGTTCAGTCACAGCTATTCAGGTAGTGACTCTCTCTGTCTGTTATGGTGTTCAGTCACAGCTATTCAGGTAGTGACTCTCTCTCTCTCTCTCTCTCTGTCTGTTATGGTGTTCAGTCACAGCTATTCAGGTAGTGACTCTCTCTCTCTCTGTCTGCTATGGTGTTCAGTCACAGCTATTCAGGTAGTGACTCTCTCTCTCTGTCTGTTATGGTGTTCAGTCACAGCTATTCAGGTAGTGACTCTCTCTGTCTGTTATGGTGTTCAGTCACAGCTATTCAGGTAGTGACTCTCTCTCTCTCTGTCTGTTATGGTGTTCAGTCACAGCTATTCAGGTAGTGACTCTCTCTCTGTCTGTTATGGTGTTCAGTCACAGCTATTCAGGTAGTGACTCTCTCTCTCTCTCTCTCTCTGTCTGTTATGGTGTTCAGTCACAGCTATTCAGGTAGTGACTCTCTCTGTCTGTTATGGTGTTCAGTCACAGCTATTCAGGTAGTGACTCTCTCTCTCTCTGTTATAGTGTTCAGTCACAGCTATTCAGGTAGTGACTCTCTCTCTGTCTGTTATGGTGTTCAGTCACAGCTATTCAGGTAGTGACTCTCTCTCTCTGTTATGGTGTTCAGTCACAGCTATTCAGGTAGTGACTCTCTCTCTCTGTTATGGTGTTCAGTCACAGCTATTCAGGTAGTGACTCTCTCTCTGTTATGGTGTTCAGTCACAGCTATTCAGGTAGTGACTCTCTCTCTCTCTCTCTCTTATGGTGTTCAGTCACAGCTATTCAGGTAGTGACTCTCTCTCTCTTATGGTGTTCAGTCACAGCTATTCAGGTAGTGACTCTCTCTCTCTTATGGTGTTCAGTCACAGCTATTCAGGTAGTGACTCTCTCTCTCTCTCTCTGTCTGTTATGGTGTTCAGTCACAGCTATTCAGGTAGTGACTCTCTCTCTCTCTGTCTGTTATGGTGTTCAGTCACAGCTATTCAGGTAGTGACTCTCTCTGTCTGTTATTTCCCAGAGCAACTGTTGGGTGGGCTGAAAGACAAGGAGACCATCGTGCGCTGGTCTGCTGCTAAGGGGTAAGTTGTCACATTGAATTAACAATGATAAACACTAAGCGCCTGTCTTTCAGAAGGCAGAATGATGTCTATAGGCAGGAGCACCGAGTTATATCTGTCATGTTGATGTGGTACAGAATAAATGTGGCACCTGAACAGACAAAACACCTAAAAACCAGAAAACTGCCTATAGGGAGGAGCACGCCCTCATGTTCATGAAGTACAGATGAATTGCTCAGATAGGATCCAACATGTCTTCCCTCTTTTCAGTATTGGGAGGGTGACAGGGCGACTCCCCAGGGAGCTGGCTGACGAGGTGGTTGGATCTGTGTTGGACTGTTTCAGGTAACACCTGGTTCATTTGCAGCTTTGTCGTGTCGTGTTGTGTGATGCTATTTGTCTGTGCCACTGGGGGATCATCTTATCAGACAATATACAGATATATGTTAAGGTAAACTCAGCAAACAAAGAAACGTCCTCTCACTGTCTACTGCGTTTATTTTCAGCAAACTTAACTTAATGTGTAAATATTTGTGTGAACATAACAAGATTCAACAACTGAGAGAACAAGTTCCACAGACATGTGACTAACAGAAATTGAATAATGTGTCCCTGAACAAAGGGGGGGTCAAAATCAAAAGTAACAGTCAGTATCTGGTGTGGCCACCAGCTGCATTAAGTACTGCAGTGCATCTCCTCCTCATGGACTGCACCAGATTGACCAGTTCTTGCTGTGAGATGTTACCCCCTCTTCCACCAAGGCACCTGCAAGTTCCCAGACATTTCTGGGGGAATGGCCCTAGCCCTCACCCTCTGATCCAACAGGTCCCAGACGTGCTCAATGGGATTGAGATCCGGGCTCTTCGCTGGCCATGGCAGAACACTGACATTCCTGTCTTGCAGGAAATCACACACAGATAGAACAGTATGGCTGGTGGCATTGTCATGCTGGAGGGTCATGTCAGGATGAGCCTACAGGAAGGGTACCACATGAGGAAGGAGGAGGTCTTCCCTGTAACACACAGCGTTGAGATTGCTTGCAATGACAACAAGCTCAGTCCGATGATGCTGAGACACACCGCCCCAGACCATGACGGACCCTCCACCTCCAAATCGATCCCGCTCCAGAGTACAGGCCTCAGTGTAACTCTCATTCCTTTGACGATAAATGCGAATCCGACCATCCCTCCTGGTGAGACAAAACTGCGACTCGTCAGTGAAGAGCACTTTTTGCCAGTCCTGTCTGGTCCAGCGACGGTGGGTTTGTGCCCATAGGTGAAGTTGTTGCCAGTCCTGTCTGGTTCAGCGACAGTGGGTTTGTGCCCTTAGGCAACGTTGTTGCCAGTCCTGTCTGGTGAGGACCTGCCTTACAACAGGCCTACAAGCCCTCAGTCCAGCCTCTCTCAGCCTATTGCAGACAGTCTGAGCACTGGAGGAGGGATTGTGTGTTCCCGATCTAACTCGGGCAGTTGTTGTTGCCATCCTGTACCTGTCCCGCAGGTGTGATGTTCGGATGTACCGATCCTGTGCAGGTGTTGTTACATGTGGTCTGCCACTGCGAGGACGATCAGCTGTCCATCCTGTCTCCCTGTAACGCTGTCTTAAGTGTCTCAGTATGGACATAGCAATTTATTGCTCTGGCCACATCTGCAGTCCTCATGCATCCTTGCAGCATGCCTAAGGCACGTTCACGCAGATGATCAGGGACCCTGGGCATCTTTCATTTGGTGTTTTTCAGAGTCAGTAGAAAGGCCTCTTTAGTGTCCTAAGTTTTCATAACTGTGACCTTAATTGCCTACCGTCTGTAAGCTGTTAGTGTCTTAACGACCGTACCACAGGTGCATGCTCATTAATTGTTTATGGTTCATTGAACAAGCAGGGAAAACAGTGTTTAAACCTTTTACAATGAAGATCTGTGACGTTATTTGGATTTTTACGAATAATCTTTGAAAGACAGGGTCCTGGAAAAGGGACGTTTCTTTTTTTTTTGCTGAGTTTACTAAAACTCCCAAACAGTAATTCTGATTCCCGTGTAAAATAACCCTATCAGTGGTTAAAATACGACCCATAATGTTTTTTTTGGGTGGGGGGATAGAATTTATCATCTGTTTTCCTCTCATGGCTAACTACCAGGAAGTTTATAAAGACAGGCTGAGTGGGCGGGGAGCTTATATTCATGAGCTGGCCTTGACTGACAGGTCTTTGAGAAGTTATGGAACTTGGATGCAGTGTTGCTGTACAATCATCTCAAGCTAATTTGGTGAAACACACAAACATCAAAAAAAAAAACACGCTGTAATTTTAGAAATACCGACAGTTCTTTTGTTCGTTAGACATGGTGGGATCTTTTTCTGTCGGTGCAATTTAATTATGCGGGAAACTGCAGTGAAAACACATTTTTATGCACAAATATTGATATAATATTAATACAAAAACATATTGAAGGAAACTTGTAGTCACGTGATGATATGGTGTGTGGTCCTCCCACTACCACTCAGGTAACATGCAGGTTATTGTGGTCCTCCCACTACCACTCAGGTAACATGCAGGTTATTGTGGTCCTCCCACTACCACTCAGGTAACATGCAGGTTATTGTGGTCCTCCCACTACCACTCAGGTAACATGCAGGTTATTGTGGTCCTCCCACTACCACTCAGGTAACATGCAGGTTATTGTGGTCCTCCTACCCCGGGTAACTACCACTACCAGGTAACATGCAGGTTATTGTGGTCCTCCCACTACCACTCAGGTAACATGCAGGTTATTGTGGTCCTCCCACTACCACTCAGGTAACATGCAGGTTATTGTGGTCCTCCCACTACCACTCAGGTAACATGCAGGTTATTGTGGTCCTCCCACTACCACTCAGGTAACATGCAGGTTATTGTGGTCCTCCCACTACCACTCAGGTAACATGCAGGTTATTGTGGTCCTCCCACTACCACTCAGGTAACATGCAGGTTATTGTGGTCCTCCCACTACCACTCAGGTAACATGCAGGTTATTGTGGTCCTCCCACTACCACCAGGTAACATGCAGGTTATTGTGGTCCTCCCACTACCACTCAGGTAACATGCAGGTTATTGTGGTCCTCCCACTACCACTCAGGTAACATGCAGGTTATTGTGGTCCTCCCACTACCACTCAGGTAACATGCAGGTTATTGTGGTCCTCCCACTACCACTCAGGTAACATGCAGGTTATTGTGGTCCTCCCACTACCACTCAGGTAACATGCAGGTTATTGTGGTCCTCCCCTACCACCCACTACCACTCAGGTAACATGCAGGTTATTGTGGTCCTCCCACTACCACTCAGGTAACAGGTTGTGGTCCTCCCACTACCATGCAGGTTATTGTGGTCCTCCCACTACCACTCAGGTAACATGCAGGTTATTGTGGTCCTCCCACTACCACTCAGGTAACATGCAGGTTATTGTGGTCCTCCCACTACCACTCAGGTAACATGCAGGTTATTGTGGTCCTCCCACTACCACTCAGGTAACATGCAGGTTATTGTGGTCCTCCCACTACCACTCAGGTACATGTAAACATGCAGGTTATTGTGGTCCTCCCACTACCACTCAGGTAACATGCAGGTTACTACCACTCAGGTAACATGCAGTATTGTGGTCCTCCCACTACCACTCAGGTAACATGCAGGTTATTGTGGTCCTCCCACTACCACTCAGGTAACATGCCTCCTCCCACTACCACTCAGGTAACATGCAGGTTATTGTGGTCCTCCCACTACCACTCAGGTAACATGCAGGTTATTGTGGTCCTCCCACTACCACTCAGGTAACATGCAGGTTATTGTGGTCCTCCCACTACCACTCAGGTAACATGCAGGTTATTGTGGTCCTCCCACTACCACTCAGGTAACATGCAGGTTATTGAGCTACAGATTAAAGTGGTGATGATGAACTTTACAGGGAGGTGAAAGTGCACAGTGATGATCTTGATGCTCCTTTACCAATAAATATCGACCGTCTGATTCTGGTGACGTGATGATCGATGTTTGACTGCCATTTGTCAAATTTAAAATATTCTCGCTTTTATCCACAATAATTTAGTGTAGACCAGCCTACCTGCACTGTATGTGAGACCAGCTGTTGTCTCGAGGTCAGGTGACCAGACACAACTATCAGTAGAGGTGAAGAAACCATGGAAACACTATCAACTTTTCTATTTTTATTCGGTTCATGACAACTTTAGTGTAAAAGTCCATTTTGAATGCACTATGTCATCACACACTGATTGTTATCAGCAACAGGACCTTTTGGTGGGAAAATACTACTGGTGGGGAAAATACTACTGGTGGGGAGAATACTACTGGTGGGGAGAATACTACTGGTGGGGAGAATACTACTGGTGGGGAGAATACTACTGGTGGGGAGAATACTACTGGTGGGGAGAATACTACTGGTGGGGAGAATACTACTGGTGGGGAGAATACTACTGGTGGGGAGAATACTACTGGTGGGGAGAATACTACTGGTGGGGAGAATACTACTGGTGGGGAGAATACTACTGGTGGGAAAATGCACATTTTCTTCATGCAGATTCTAGAATATTCACATGAAAATCTGTTGCCAATTGATGGAATCCTAGCTGGTGATGTAACAAATAAATATGATACATCTCCCTTTGGCAAGTCTCTTGTGATGCGGTTCACAGCAACACTGACGGATGTGTTGGCATGACAACTGCGTTGGAGTTCTGAATGACCCTTCCTTCTAATTCTATTTGCTGACATCCTACAGTCACATTTTGGCACCAGCAGAGTAGCTGTCTCGTTGTATAAGTCACGCCCCTCTGCAAACACACATTCTCCCATGTTGGTTACGAGGTGTAAACTTATGACGATTAGGTGAGAGAATATCATGTTGCCGTTGGTGTATTAAAATGAGAGTTGGGATGATGTCTCCCTACCGCCTTAATAATTCCCCCCCCTCTTGAATCCAAGGGTTTGACATGGGGGGGAGGGGGGACCAGTCACTTTATCAATGTAGAAGCAACAGTCAGTTTTCATACTTTGGTCGACACAATTTGACCTGGTTTCATGCAAATATCATTCAATTTGATGAAAACATGATTTTTAACTGTTCATGACCGTTTTTAAGGGAGTTTTTGCGGAGCTCAGGTCAGTTTTGCGGATGTCAAATGTCATCCTTGGTGTGTGTGTGTTCTTGTTCTAGTTTCCAGGAGACAGACAACGCGTGGCATGGAGGCTGCTTGGCCCTGGCAGAGCTGGGGAGAAGAGGCCTGCTGGTGCCCTCTCGTCTCCCGGACGGTACGTAACAAAACCCTGCACACACAGCTAGCTAGAGCGGCGTGCGGGAGCTTCTTGTATTTGAACTACGACACAACATGTCGTCCGTACCTGTAAAGCAATCCCCCTTCCCTTCCCATAAACCCTCAGTCACAACAGAACATCAATCCCCCTTCCCTTCCCATAAACCCTCAGTCACAACAGAACATCAATCCCCTTTCCCTTCCCATAAACCCTCAGTCACAACAGAACAACAACCCCCCTTCCCTTCCCATAAACCCTCAGTCACAACAGAACAACAACCCCCTTCCCTTCCCATAAACCCTCAGTCACAACAGAACAACAACCCCCTTCCCTTCCCATAAACCCTCAGTCACAACAGAACAACAACCCCCTTCCCTTCCCATAAACCCTCAGTCACAACAGAACAACAACCCCCTTCCCTTCCCATAAACCCTCAGTCACAACAGAACAACAACCCCCCCCCTTCCCTTCCCATAAACCCTCAGTCACAACAGAACAACAACCCCCTTCCCTTCCCATAAACCCTCATAGTCACAACAGAACAACAACCCCCTTCCCTTCCCATAAACCCTCAGTCACAACAGAACAACAACCCCCTTCCCTTCCCATAAACCCTCACAGTCACAACAGAACAACAACCCCCTTCCCTTCCCATAAACCCTCAGTCACAACAGAACAACAACCCCCTTCCCTTCCCATAAACCCTCAGTCACAACAGAACAACAACCCCCTTCCCTTCCCATAAACCCTCAGTCACAACAGAACAACAACCCCCTTCCCTTCCCATAAACCCTCAGTCACAACAGAACAACAACCCCCTTCCCTTCCCATAAACCCTCAGTCACAACAGAACAACAACCCCCTTCCCTTCCCATAAACCCTCAGTCACAACAGAACAACAACCCCCTTCCCTTCCCATAAACCCTCAGTCACAACAGAACAACAACCCCCTTCCCTTCCCATAAACCCTCAGTCACAACAGAACAACAACCCCCTTCCCTTCCCATAAACCCTCAGTCACAACAGAACAACAACCCCCTTCCCTTCCCATAAACCCTCAGTCACAACAGAACAACAACCCCCTTCCCTTCCCATAAACCCTCAGTCACAACAGAACAACAACCCCCTTCCCTTCCCATAAACCCTCACAGTCACAACAGAACAACAACCCCCTTCCCTTCCCATAAACCCTCATAGTCACAACAGAACAACAACCCCCTTCCCTTCCCATAAACCCTCAGTCACAACAGAACAACAACCCCCTTCCCTTCCCATAAACCCTCAGTCACAACAGTCAACAGAACAACAACCCCCTTCCCTTCCCATAAACCCTCATAGTCACAACAGAACAACAACCCCCTTCCCTTCCCATAAACCCCTCACAGTCACAACAGAACAACAACCCCCTTCCCTTCCCATAAACCCTCAGTCACAACAGAACAACAACCCCCTTCCCTTCCCATAAACCCTCAGTCACAACAGAACAACAACCCCCTTCCCTTCCCATAAACCCTCACAGTCACAACAGAACAACAACAACCCCCTTCCCTTCCCATAAACCCTCACAGTCAACAGTCATACAGAACAACAACCCCCTTCCCTTCCCATAAACCCTCAGTCACAACAGTCAACAGAACAACAACCCCCTTCCCTTCCCATAAACCCAGTCACAACAGTCACAACAGAACAACAACCCCCTTCCCTTCCCATAAACCCTCAGTCACAACAGTCATACAGAACAACAACCCCCTTCCCTTCCCATAAACCCTCAGTCACAACAGTCAACAGAACAACAACCCCCTTCCCTTCCCATAAACCCTCAGTCACAACAGTCACAACAGAACAACAACCCCCTTCCCTTCCCATAAACCCTCAGTCACAACAGTCATACAGAACAACAACCCCCTTCCCTTCCCATAAACCCTCAGTCACAACAGAACAACAACCCCCTTCCCTTCCCATAAACCCTCAGTCACAACAGAACAACAACAACCCCCTTCCCTTCCCATAAACCCTCAGTCACAACAGTCATACAGAACAACAACCCCCTTCCCTTCCCATAAACCCTCAGTCACAACAGTCATACAGAACAACAACCCCCTTCCCTTCCCATAAACCCTCAGTCACAACAGTCATACAGAACAACAACCCCCTTCCCTTCCCATAAACCCTCAGTCACAACAGTCATACAGAACAACAACCCCCTTCCCTTCCCATAAACCCTCAGTCACAACAGTCATACAGAACAACAACCCCCTTCCTCCCATAAACCCTCAGTCACAACAGAACAACAACCCCCTTCCCTTCCCATAAACCCTCAGTCACAACAGCCATACAGAACAACAACCCCCTTCCCTTCCCATAAACCCTCAGTCACAACAGAACAACAACCCCCTTCCCTTCCCATAAACCCTCAGTCACAACAGAACAACAACCCCCTTCCCTTCCCATAAACCCTCAGTCACAACAGAACAGAACAACCCCCTTCCCTTCCCATAAACCCTCAGTCACAACAGAACAACAACCCCCCCTTCCCTTCCCATAAACCCTCAGTCACAACAGAACAGAACAACCCCCTTCCCTTCCCATAAACCCTCAGTCACAACAGAACAACAACCCCCTTCCCTTCCCATAAACCCTCAGTCACAACAGTCATACAGAACAACAACCCCCCCCTTCCCATAAACCCTCAGTCACAACAGAACAACAACCCCCTTCCCTTCCCATAAACCCTCAGTCACAACAGAACAACAACCCCCCCCTTCCCATAAACCCTCAGTCACAACAGAACAGAACAACCCCCTTCCTTCCCATAAACCCTCAGTCACAACAGCCATACAGAACAACCCCCCCTTCCCATAAACCCTCAGTCACAACAGAACAACAACCCCCCCCTTCCCATAAACCCTCAGTCACAACAGCCATACAGAACAACCCCCCCCCTTCCCATAAACCCTCAGTCACAACAGCCATACAGAACAACAACCCCCCCCTTCCCATAAACCCCCACAGTCACAACAGTCATACAGAACAACAACCCCCCTTCCCATAAACCCCCACAGTCACAACAGTCATACAGAACAACAACCCCTTGGGATAAACATGGACAGATTTTTATTTTGGTATTGCTTTTTAGAACCATATTAAATATATACAACTTCTCACCACCATGCACCTTGTAGTATACAACATATTATAGTCACTTAAATAGTTCCACCCTTGTTCTATACAGCGTTCTGTGATCAGATGTGAAGGGTTAACATTTTATATGAAAGGCTATTTGGGTCAAGTCAGTGCAGGTGAGGAGGGTTTTCTGAAAAGAGGTTTTCCCTGTAGCCTACCGGAGACACCATCACATGTTGGTTTTAAAACACCAGTCTTGCTTTTAGTGCTTGGTAAACATTTGATCGTCCTATAGACAGACAGGGGCGTGTCCGTGGAGGTTCAACTGTACAGCTCCACTTTACTCCTTTACATCCTGGTCCTAGACTAGAGGCTGTGAGGGTTTTGAGCCACTGTGGACTTCCTGTTGTCTGTTGGATGGGTATTGGTTCAACTGTCACTTGGTGTTCAGCAGCAGAGAGGTCTCCTCCTCAGTGCTCTCCCTCCTCCTGTCTCCTTCACCACCCTCTTAGTCTGTTTGTGAGGGGCTGTAAGCCTGGTGTTTTTCCTGGCTGGGAGCTGGCTCTCTCCCCTGGCAGCTCTCTTCACCCCCCTAACTGGGGTACTAGACTGGTCGGTCTGGCCCTTGGCTGTGTGTTCCTGTTTGACCTCCCTGGAGAGGCCCTCGGCTGTGTGTTTCACCTCTCTGGCGAGGGCTGTGGTTGTGTGTTTCACCTCTCTGGGGAGGGCTGTGGTTGTGTGTTTCACCTCTCTGGCGAGGGCTGTGGTTGTGTGTTTCACCTCTCTGGCGAGGGCTGTGGTTGTGTGTTTCACCTCTCTGGGGAGGGCTGTGGTTGTGTGTTTCACCTCTCTGGGGAGGGCTGTGGTTGTGTGCTCTCTGGGGAGGGCTGTGGTTGTGTTTCACCTCTCTGGGGAGGGCTGTGGTTGTGTGTTTCACCTCTCTGGGGAGGGCTGTGGTTGTGTGTTTCACCTCTCTGGGGAGGGCTGTGGTTGTGTGTTTCACCTCTCTGGGGAGGGCTGTGGTTGTGTGTTTCACCTCTCTGGGGAGGGCTGTGGTTGTTGGGAGACAGGGGCAGTCTGTTGGGCGTACTGACGGGCTGTCTGCTGCCATAGAGCTGAGGCTGCAGCTGGAGGAAGAGGAGGAGCTAGCCAGCTGGCAGAGAGCCAGGGCTGCAGTCTGTCTCTGTTGGTCACTGGGCTCCTTGTCTGTTTGGGTGGGAGCTGGGCTGGAGCCCTGTTGACTGAGATCCACTGCGATTAAGGTGGCCATTTTGGAGCAATGGTCTGGGTTGCCTGGTTGGACCCTAACAAACTCCCTCCCTGAGGCGGCCATTTTGGAGCAGTGATCTGGACTGCCTGGTGTGGCCCTAAGGCTCAGGTTCAGTGGCAGGTCCTCCTCCGGGTGCCTTGTTTCAGGACAGCTCCCCCTGCTGGTGAAGAGGTCTGACTCCTGGTCCTTTTTGGAGAGGTTCAGGGGCATCAAATCTTTCTCAGTGTCTTCATCATCATCATCCTCATCTTCACCATCTCGTTCAGATGAGTCGTTGCTTTCGTCAGAGGTGGAGTGCTCTGCGCTGTTGCCTGCCGACCTGAATGAGGAAGAAAGACAAATAATATGCATAAGATTAGATATCCACTGATACATCTGTATAGACTAGTTAGATTAGATTAGATATCCACTGATACATCTGTATAGACTAGTTAGATTAGATTAGATATCCACTGATACATCTGTATAGACTAGTTAGATTAGATTAGATATCCACTGATACATCTGTATAGACTAGTTAGATTAGATATCCACTGATACATCTGTATAGACTAGTTAGATTAGATTAGATATCCACTGATACATCTGTATAGACTAGTTAGATTAGATTAGATATCCACTGATACATCTGTATAGACTAGTTAGATTAGATTAGATATCCACTGATACATCTGTATAGACTAGTTAGATTAGATTAGATATCCACTGATACATCTGTATAGACTAGTTAGATTAGATATCCACTGATATCTGTATAGACTAGTTAGATTAGACATCCACTCATACCTCTGTATAGACTAGTTAGATTAGATATCCACTGATACATCTGTATAGACTAGTTAGATTAGATTAGATATCCACTGATACATCTGTATAGACTAGTTAGATTAGATATCCACTGATACATCTGTATAGACTAGTTAGATTAGATTAGATATCCACTGATACATCTGTATAGACTAGTTAGATTAGATTAGATAGACACTGATACATCTGTATAGACTAGTTAGATTAGATAGACACTGATACATCTGTATAGACTAGTTAGATTAGATAGACACTGATACATCTGTATAGACTAGTTAGATTAGATAGACACTGATACATCTGTATAGACTAGTTAGATTAGATATCCACTGATACATCTGTATAGACTAGTTAGATTAGATTAGATATCCACTGATACATCTGTATAGACTAGTTAGATTAGATATCCACTGATACCTCTGTATAGACTAGTTAGATTAGATTAGATATCCACTGATACTGTATCTGTATAGACTAGTTAGAGTTTAGATCCACTGATACATCTGTATAGACTAGTTAGATTAGATAGACATCTGTATAGACTAGTCTGTATAGACTCTGTTAGATTAGATTAGATATCCACTGATACATCTGTATAGACTAGTTAGATTAGACATGATACATCTGTATAGACTAGTTATTAGATAGACATAGTTAGATTAGACATCCACTGATACATCTGTATAGACTAGTTAGATTAGATGAGACATCTGTATAGACTAGTTAGATTAGACATCCACTGATACCTCTGTATAGACTAGTTAGATTAGATATCCACTGATACCTCTGTATAGACTAGTTAGATTAGATCCACTGATACCTCTGTATAGACTAGTTAGATTAGATATCCACTGATACATCTGTATAGACTAGTTAGATTAGATATCCACTGATACATCTGTATAGACTAGTTAGATTAGACATCCACTGATACATCTGTATAGACTAGTTAGATTAGATGAGACATCTGTATAGACTAGTTAGATTAGATGAGACATCCACTGATACCTCTGTAAAGACCAGTTAGATTAGACACTGATACAATTCAATTCAATTCAAGGGCTTTATTGGCATGGGAAACATGTGTTAACATTGCCAAAGCAAGTGAGGTAGACAACATACAAAGTGAATATATAAAGTGAAAAACAACAAAAATTAACAGTAAACATCAGATACATCTGTATAGACTAGTTAGATTAGATATCCACTGATACCTCTGTATAGACTAGTTAGATGAGATATCCACTGATACATCTGTATAGACTAGTTAGATTAGACACTGATACCTCTGTATAGACTAGTTAGATTAGATATCCACTGATACAGTGCCTTGCGAAAGTATTCGGCCCCCTTGAACTTTGCGACCTTTTGCCACATTTCAGGCTTCAAACATAAAGATATAAAACTGTATTTTTTTGTGAAGAATCAATAACAAGTGGGACACAATCATGAAGTGGAACGACATTTATTGGATATTTCAAAAAAAATTAACAAATCAAAAACTGAAAAATTGGGCGTGCAAAATTATTCAGCCCCTTTACTTTCAGTGCAGCAAACTCTCTCCAGAAGTTCAGTGAGGATCTCTGAATGATCCAATGTTGACCTAGATGACTAATGATGATAAATACAATCCACCTGTGTGTAATCAAGTCTTCGTATAAATGCACCTGCACTGTGATAGTCTCAGACGTCCGTTAAAGGCGCAGAGAGCATCAGGAAGAACAAGGAACACACCAGGCAGGTCCGAGATACTGTTGTGAAGAAGTTTAAAGCCGGATTTGGATACAAAAAGATTTCCCAAGCTTTAACCATCCCAAGGAGCACTGTGCAAGCGATAATATTGAAATGGAAGGAGTATCAGGCCACTGCAAATCTACCAAGACCTGGCCGTCCCTCTAAACTTTCAGCTCATACAAGGAGAAGACTGATCAGAGATGCAGCCAAGAGGCCCATGATCACTCTGGATGAACTGCAGAGATCTACAGCTGAGGTGGGAGACTCTGTCCATAGGACAACAATCAGTTGTATATTGCACAAATCTGGCCTTTATGGAAGAGTGGCAAGAAGAAAGCCATTTCTTAAAGATATCCATAAAAAGTGTCGTTTAAAGTTTGCCACAAGCCACCTGGGAGACACACCAAACATGTGGAAGAAGGTGCTCTGGTCAGATGAAACCAAAATTGAACTTTTTGGCAACAATGCAAAACATTATGTTTGGCGTAAAAGCAACACAGCTCATCACCCTGAACACACACCATCCCCACTGTCAAACATGGTGGTGGCAGCATCATGGTTTGGGCCTGCTTTTCTTCAGCAGGGACAGGGAAGATGGTTAAAATTGATGGGAAGATGGATGGAGCCAAATACAGGACCATTCTGGAAGAAAACCTGATGGAGTCTGCAAAAGACCTGAGACTGGGACAGAGATTTGTCTTCCAACAAGACAATGATCCAAAACATAAAGCAAAATCTACAATGGAATGGTTCAAAAATAAACATATCCAGGTGTTAGAATGGCCAAGTCAAAGTCCAGACCTGAATCCAATCGAGAATCTGTGGAAAGAACTGAAAACTGCTGTTCACAAATGCTCTCCATCCAACCTCACTAAGCTCGAGCAGTTTTGCAAGGAGGAATGGGAAACAATTTCAGTCTCTCGATGTGCAAAACTGATAGAGACATACCCCAAGCGACTTACAGCTGTAATCGCAGCAAAAGGTGGCGCTACAAAGTATTAACTTAAGGGGGCTGAATAATTTTGCACGCCCAATTTTTCAGTTTTTGATTTGTTAAAAAAGTTCGAAATATCCAATAAATGTCGTTCCACTTCATGATTGTGTCCCACTTGTTGTTGATTCTTCACAAAAAAATACAGTTTTATATCTTTATGTTTGAAGCCTGAAATGTGGCAAAAGGTCGCAAAGTTCAAGGGGGCCGAATACTTTCGCAAGGCACTGTACCTCTGTATAGACTAATTAGATTAGATTAGATATCCACTGATACCTCTGTATAGACTAGTTAGATTAGACACTGATACCTCTGTATAGACTAGTTAGATTAGATATCCACTGATACCTCTGTATAGACTAGTTAGATTAGACACTGATACCTCTGTATAGACTAGTTAGATTAGATATCCACTGATACCTCTGTATAGACTAGTTAGAGCTGCAGCTGTTTGGCTGGTAAAGAGCTGTGTGAGGAGAGCATGTTGTTGTATCTTCACTTACCCTCTTTCCATGTGCGTCATCAAGCTCTGTGGTGTGTCCTCTTTGCTCGGCTCTACTCTGATTGGCTGAGAGGCTGGTTCTGGTCCTCCTGATTGATTGACAGGCTGTAGTTCCCCCAGGACGGTACATCTGGAACCCTCCGTAGTGTCTCTCTGGGTGAAGGGGTGTGGAGGGCTGGGTCTGTCAGGGGAGCCCAAGGCAGAACACCCCTCCATGGGGCTCAGTCTGGTGGGCTTGTCTCTGCTCTGCTCCACCTGGCTGGTCCCTTCCTCCGTGGGTCTGCTGTGGGGTTCACCATGGAGCCTGGGGTGGAGGTAAAAGTCATAGTCCCTAGGTCCCAGGCCGGGGCCTGGTCTTGGGTCGTACACATCCAGAGGAAAGTACCTGGAGCCTGGGAGAGGGATGGGGTGTGGGTGGTGGTGGTCCGCGGGTCGGTACAGGCCATAGGGCAGGGGGAGACCGTATCTGTAGGGGTATGGAGGGATGAGAGATGAGTGGGAGTGGTCCGGGTTCATGGGTATCACAGGTCTTTGTGGGGTCTCCAGGAAGCTAGGCCGGTAGGTCTGGGAGTTTGGCCCAGAAAGGTGATGCGTCCCTGGGATGAAGTAGGGCTGGTAGAGGGGTGGAGGGCCGGTTGGCGATCAGGAAACAGGTAGGGAGGGTACTCAGGTATTATGTGAGGTGGGAGGGGCTTCAGCGGCATGGAGGCTGCTGCCATTGGGCCCCAGGAGAAGGTGGGGTTATGGAATGATGGCATGGGCGGAGTCAGAGACGGCTCCCCTGATTGGTTGTGGGACGACTTTAGCGCGGCCTCTGGGTTCTCCCGATTGGGTGTGACTTGGGAGAAGGCTGACGGGCGTGGCACAGCCTTGGCCTCTTTGACTTCCTTTGTGTCTGATTTGATCTCAATGTCTTTCCTGACTGGACTCCCACACGCCTCCTCTCCCTTCTCCTTCTCTCTCTCCTCCTCCTTCTCATCCTCTCTCTCCTCCTTCTCATCCTCTCTCTCCTCCTTCTCTTCTCTCCTGTTCTCCAGTCCTCCTCTGTGACCCTCAGGGGTCATGAGCCGCTCCACAGGAAGTGGCCCTGATTTGTCTTTCAGGGTTAAAGATGCCAGTTTGTGGTTGGCAGGGCCAGGGGTCTTGGTCTGCCTCCCTGCGTGGTCTCCTTTCTGAGACACCAGTGATATAGAATTCTTACAGAGGTTGTATTTCATGTGGTTGAACAGGTGAGACTTCTCGTTGCAGGTGAACGGGCACTGGAAACACTGGTATTTGTAGGGCTTGCCTGGGGGCCGTGGGATGTAGTGAGGCCTCTTGGGCTTGCGCTCCTGAACGCTGAGCATTTTGGATCTGGTGTGTGTGTGTGTGCAGTTTCACTGCAAAGACAAGAGGAAGAGGTAACAGATTGATGGATTAGTTGCGCTGCACATTGACATACATTTTTATATGCATTTCTTCACATTATGTACAATGACGTGTTTTAACACTTCGTTTCTTTACATCGTTAATGATCTTTAAGGAAATTTCAGGGTAGATGGGTGTTTTAGGACCTTTTCATTAATGATCTTTAAGGAAATGTCAGGGTAGATGGGTGTTTTAGGACCTTTTCATTAATGATCTTTAAGGAAATTTCAGGGTAGATGGGTGTTTTAGGACCTTTTCATTAATGATCTTTAAGGAAATGTCAGGGTAGATGGGTGTTTTAGGACCTTTTCATTAATGATCTTTAACAAAATGTCAGGGTAGATGGGTGTTTTAGGACCTTTTCATTAATGATCTTTAAGGAAATGTCAGGGTAGATGGGTGTTTTAGGACCTTTTCATTAATGATCTTTAAGGAAATGTCAGGGTAGATGGGTGTTTTAGGACCTTTTCATTAATGATCTTTAACAAAATTTCAGGGTAGATGGGTGTTTTAGGACCTTTTCATTAATGATCTTTAACAAAATGTCAGGGTAGATGGGTGTTTTAGGACCTTTTCATTAATGATCTTTAAGGAAATGTCAGGTAGATGGGTGTTTTAGGACCTTTTCATTAATGATCTTTAACAAAATGTCAGGGTAGATGGGTGTTTTAGGACCTTTTCATTAATGATCTTTAACAAAATGTCAGGGTAGATGGGTGTTTTAGGACCTTTTCATTAATGATCTTTAAGGAAATTTCAGGGTAGATGGGTGTTTTAGGACCTTTTCATTAATGATCTTTAACGAAATGTCAGGGTAGATGGGTGTTTTAGGACCTTTTCATTAATGATCTTTAAGGAAATTTCAGGGTAGATGGGTGTTTTAGGACCTTTTCATTAATGATCTTTAAGGAAATTTCAGGGTAGATGGGTGTTTTAGGACCTTTTCATTAATGATCTTTAAGGAAATGTCAGGGTAGATGGGTGTTTTAGGACCTTTTCATTAATGATCTTTAAGGAAATGTCAGAGGTTTTGTGTTAACAGCACATTCTCTCCCTGCGTTTACTGAGTAGGATTAACATGGCTACTAGTCCAGTTCAACTGGTTCAGCTAGAGGAGGAGAGTAGTTAGACTAGTTTACACTGACCTCTCCTCTCTGTCTGTGTCTTTATCTGCTCAGGCCAAAGAAAGAAGTCCCCTCCCTAAGGACTGCACCCTCAGGGCATATAGTCCAGTCCACACGTATACATACACACATGGATCAAGCCAAGCGTCCTAGTATGTAAATGAGTGTTAACGGAGTCAAACTGGTGCCACATGGACAGGTGTGTGTGTGTGTGTGTGTGTGTGTGTGTGTGTGTGTGTGTGTTTGAGTCGAGGCCCTCAGGATAACCTATTCCACCAACAGTTGCTCTGTATGTTATGTTTGGAACAAGGAACAACTATCCAGCTCTCACAGTATGTAAACCACCTGCATGTTATTTTTGCATAGACCATCACTGTCATGGGTGGCTGGTTATGTCTCTCTACATAGACCATCACTGTCATGGGTGGCTGGTTATGTCTCTACATAGACCATCACTGTCATGGGTGGCTGGTTATGTCTCTACATAGACCATCACTGTCATGGGTGGCTGGTTATGTCTCTACATAGACCATCACTGTCATGGGTGGCTGGTTATGTCTCTACATAGACCATCACTGTCATGGGTGGCTGGTTATGTGTCTCTACATAGACCATCACTGTCATGGGTGGCTGGTTATGTCTCTCTACATAGACCATCACTGTCATGGGTGGCTGGTTATGTCTCTCTACATAGACCATCACTGTCATGGGTGGCTGGTTATGTGTCTCTACATAGACCATCACTGTCATGGGTGGCTGGTTATGTCTCTACATAGACCATCACTGTCATGGGTGGCTGGTTATGTCTCTACATAGACCATCACTGTCATGGGAGGCTGGTTATGTCTCTACATAGACCATCACTGTCATGGGAGGCTGATTATGTCTCTACATAGACCATCACTGTCATGGGTGGCTGGTTATGTCTCTACATAGACCATCACTGTCATGGGTGGCTGGTTATGTCTCTCTACATAGACCATCATCATGGGTGGCTGGTTATGTCTCTACATAGACCATCACTGTCATGGGTGGCTGGTTATGTCTCTACATAGACCATCACTGTCATGGGTGGCTGGTTATGTCTCTACATAGACCATCACTGTCATGGGTGGCTGGTTATGTCTCTCTACATAGACCATCACTGTCATGGGTGGCTGGTTATGTCTCTCTACATAGACCATCACTGTCATGGGTGGCTGGTTATGTCTCTACATAGACCATCACTGTCATGGGAGGCTGGTTATGTCTCTACATAGACCATCACTGTCATGGGAGGCTGGTTATGTCTCTCTACATAGACCATCACTGTCATGGGTGGCTGGTTATGTCTCTCTACATAGACCATCACTGTCATGGGTGGCTGGTTATGTCTCTCTACATAGACCATCACTGTCATGGGAGGCTGGTTATGTCTCTCTACATAGACCATCACTGTCATGGGTGGCTGGTTATGTCTCTCTACATAGACCATCACTGTCATGGGTGGCTGGTTATGTCTCTCTACATAGACCATCACTGTCATGGGTGGCTGGTTATGTGTCTCTACATAGACCATCACTGTCATGGGTGGCTGGTTATGTCTCTCTACATAGACCATCACTGTCATGGGTGGCTGGTTATGTCTCTACATAGACCATCACTGTCATGGGTGGCTGGTTATGTCTCTACATAGACCATCACTGTCATGGGTGGCTGGTTATGTCTCTCTACATAGACCATCACTGTCATGGGTGGCTGGTTATGTCTCTACATAGACCATCACTGTCATGGGTGGCTGGTTATGTCTCTACATAGACCATCACTGTCATGGGTGGCTGGTTATGTCTCTACATAGGTAGACCCCATCACGCCTAGACTCATGTCCTATAGTAGGTATGGATGGTTGTGTCTCTCTCTCCTGCATATCTATCTATCATGTATCTGTCTAGGTAGGCAGGAGAGTCGCTGGACTAGGCATCATGTAGGCAGGAGAGTCGCTGGACTAGGCATCATGTAGGCAGGAGAGTCGCTGGACTAGGCATCATGTAGGCAGGAGAGTCGCTGGACTAGGCATCATGTAGGCAGGAGAGTCGCTGGACTAGGCATCATGTAGGCAGGAGAGTCGCTGGACTAGGCATCATGTAGGCAGGAGAGTCGCTGGACTAGGCATCATGTAGGCAGGAGAGTCGCTGGACTAGGCATCATGTAGGCAGGAGAGTCGCTGGACTAGGCATCATGTAGGCAGGGAGAGGCATCATGTAGGCTGGACTAGGCATCATGTAGGCAGGAGAGTCGCTGGACTAGGCATCATGTAGGCAGGAGAGTCGCTGGACTAGGCATCATGTAGGCAGGAGAGTCGCTGGACTAGGCATCATGTAGGCAGGAGAGTCGCTGGACTAGGCATCATGTAGGCAGGAGAGCTGGACTAGGCTGGACTAGGCATCATGTAGGCAGGAGAGTCGCTGGACTAGGCATCATGTAGGCAGGAGAGTCGCTGGACTAGGCATCATGTAGGCAGGAGAGTCGCTGGACTAGGCATCATGTAGGCAGGAGAGTCGCTGAACTAGGCATCATGTAGGCAGGAGAGTCGCTGAACTAGGCATCATGTAGGCAGGAGAGTCGCTGAACTAGGCATCATGTAGGCAGGAGAGTCGCTGGACTAGGCATCATGTAGGCAGGAGAGTCGCTAGACTAGGCATCATCCAGGCAGGTAGGCAGAGCAGGAGATCAGTAGGCATCATCCAGGCAGGTAGACAGAGCAGGAGATCAGTAGGTAGACCTCACCCTGCCTAGTAGACCTGGAGGGCATGTAGCGACACGCTTCTCTCTCTCTGTCTCTCTCTCCCTCACTAAACTGCCAGCCTGAAGGCGTGGGAACCGAAAGGCACCTGTTTCCCATGACTACACCTGTGCTGCAGCGGGATGCAGTGATACGTGGCTCTGGGCACACGGGCACGGCACTACTACAGCGGGCTAGTCAGCTAGGCTCAGACACATCTCCTTATCTGATGAGCTCATCACACCACATCAACCTTGTAGAGAGAGTGTGACTGGCCTTCTGACAGCATGGTCTTCCCGGAGAGACTG
>NW_024609753.1:300000-302500 GCF_018296145.1 Oncorhynchus tshawytscha
CCCTCTTTCCCTCCCTGTCCCTCTCTCTCCCTCCCTCCCTCCCTCCCTCCCTCCCTCCCTCTCCCTCCCTCCCTCCCTCCCTCCCTCTCTCCCTGTCTCCCTCCCCCTCCCTGTCTCTCCCTCCCTGTCTCTCTCCCTCTCTCTCTCTCCCTGTCTCTCTCTCTCTCCCTGTCTCTCTCTCTCTCTCTCTCTCTCTCTCTCTCTCCTCTCTCTCTCTCCTCCCTGTCTCTCTCTCTCTCTCCCTCTCTCCCTCCCTGTCTCTCTCTCTCTCTCCCTCTCTCCCTCCCCTCTCTCTCTCTCTCCTCTCTCTCTCTCTCTCTCTCTCTCCCTGTCTCTCTCTCTCCCTCCCTGTCTCTCTCCCTCCCTCCCTCCCTGTCTCTCTCTCTGTCTCTGTGTGTGTGTGTGTTCTCCTTCCTGGGAAACACCACATGGTCATTAAGGTGGGCAGGACAAAGCTTAGACATACTTCTCTTAAATACGCCATCATCAATTGAGCAAAGTGTTTTAACAGAAGTTCCCACAACATCCCGAGGCAATAATGGGAAAAGGTCATTTTGCATTCAGGCAAATAAGGGTGTTGTTGGCATTGACCTCTACCTGTCACTGTATGACAGCGCCAGTCCTTTTAATGTCCAGTGTCAACATTGAAAACGGATGACCTCAAACTTTATCTAGTTTTAAAGCCCAAATCAAACAGTTTTTATTTTTATTTATTTGTTTAACACGTATGAATGAGGGCGTACACGCTGGAATTAGAAGGAAAAGGTACGGGTCGGGAGCCAACTGCATCCTGTTAGTCAGATTACAAGCACGTCTATCCTCCTCGTTCCTACTCGAAGCACTGCTGCTAGTGAGTGGATAAACTGACAGGAAATACACTTTGTGAATTAAGTCTGGAATTAACATGTTTCCCTGTTTCCCTGTTTCCCTGTCTACCTGTTTCCCTGTCTACCTGTTTCCCTGTCTACCTGTTTCCCTGTTTACCTGGGTTCTGAGTGGTACAGTGGTCTTTAAACCTGTTTACCTGGGTTCTGAGTGGTACAGTGGTCTTTATACCTGTTTACCTGGGTTCTGAGTGGTACAGTGGTCTTTATACCTGTTTACCTGGGTTCTGAGTGGTACAGTGGTCTTTATCCCTGTTTACCTGGGTTCTGAGTGGTACAGTGGTCTTTATCCCTGTTTACCTGGGTTCTGAGTGGTACAGTGGTCTTTATCCCTGTTTACCTGGGTTCTGAGTGGTACAGTGGTCTTTAAACCTGGGTTCTGAGTGGTACAGTGGTCTTTAAACCTGTTTACCTGGGTTCTGAGTGGTACAGTGGTCTTTATCCCTGTAATTGGGAAACTGAAGGAATGAGACTAGCTTCATTCTTTATCAGAATACAGGGCTTTCAGAAAGGTGTTCAGGCCCCTTGACTTTTCCCACATTTTGTTACGTTACAGCCTTATTCTAAAATGGATTAAATAAAAACAATCCCTCATCAATCTACACACATTACTCCTTAATAACAGTGTTTTTAGACATTTTATTACACAAAAAACTGAAATACCTTATAAAAATAAGTATTCAGACCATTTGCTATGAGACTCGAAATTGAGCTCAAGTGCCTCCTGTTTCCATTGATCATCCTTGGGATGTTTTTATAACTTGATTGGAGCCCACCAGTGGTAAATTCAATTGATTGGACATGATTAGGAAAGGCACACACCTGTCAATATAAGGTTCCACAGTTGACAGTGCTTGTCAGAGCCAAAAACCAATCCATGAGGTCGAAGGAATTGTCCATGGAGCGCCGAGACAGGATTGTGTCGAGGCACAGATCTGGGGAAGGGTACCAAAAAATGTCTGCAGCATTGAAGGTCCCCAAGAACACCGTGACCTCCATCATTCTTAAATGGAAGAAGTTTGGAACCAACTAGACTTTTCCTAGAGCTGGCTGCCTGGCCAAACTGAGAAATCGGGGTAGCGTTTTTCAGTGGCAGGGACTGGGAGACTAGTCAGGATCGAGGGAAAGATGAACTGGGTAAAGTACAGAGAAATCCTTGATGAAAACCTTCTCCAGAGAGCTCAGGACCTCAGACTGGGGTGAAGGTTCACGGTCCAACATGACAATGACCCTAAGTACACAGCCAAGACAACGCAGGAGTGGCTTCGTGACATGTCTCTGAATGTCCTTGAGTGGCCCAGCCGGAGCCCGGACTTGAACCCGATCGAAGGCGTGACCCGATCTCTGGAGAAACCTGAAAATTGCTGTGCAGCAATGCTCCCCTTCCGACCTGACAGAGCTTGAGAGGATCTACAGAGAGGAATGGGAGAAACTCCCCAAATACAGGTGTGCCAAGCTTGTGGCGTCAAACCCAAGAAGACTCGTGGCTGTAATCGCAGCCAAAGGTGCTTCAACAAAGCACTGAGTAATGGGTCTGAATACTTATGTAAATGTAATATTTCAGTTTTATTTAGTTAATTTGCTAAAATGTTGAAAAACCTGTTTTTGCGTTGTCA
>NW_024609753.1:307500-310000 GCF_018296145.1 Oncorhynchus tshawytscha
TGCCCCTACACTCTAACCACTAGACTACCTGCCGCCCCTACACTCTAACCACTAGACTACCTGCTGCCCCTACACTCTAACCACTAGACTACCTGCCCCGGCCAAATATAGTCCAACAAACACACTTCACTTCAAGATCTCATTAGAATTGTCCTTAGTAGTTGACAGCAGCATAAATAACAGTCACTACATTGAGGTTAGTCAAGCAAGATAAAGCATCCCAGTTGTTGACAGCTGTGGACAGAGAGATGTAAAGACAGCTATATAGAGATAACATGACCTGAATAGACCACAGGCCTTTAGTATCACAGCTGAATACACCACAGGCCTTTAGTTTTAACGATGAATACACCACAGGCCTTTAGTATCACAGCTGAATACACCACAGGCCTTTAGTATCACAGCTGAATAGACCACAGGCCTTTAGTGTCACAGCTGAATACACCACAGGCCTTTAGTGTCACAGCTGAATACACCACAGGCCTTTAGTGTCACAGCTGAATACACCACAGGCCTTTAGTATCACAGCTGAATACACCACAGGCCTTTAGTATCACAGCTGAATAGACCACAGGCCTTTAGTATCACAGCTGAATAGACCACAGGCCTTTAGTATCACAGCTGAATAACCACAGGCCTTTAGTATCACAGCTGAATAGACCACAGGCCTTTAGTATCACAGCTGAATACACCACAGGCCTTTAGTATCACAGCTGAATACACCACAGGCCTTTAGTGTCACAGCTGAATACACCACAGGCCTTTAGTGTCACAGCTGAATACACCACAGGCCACAGCTGAATAGACCACAGGCCTTTAGTGTCACAGCTGAATAACACCACAGGCCTTTAGTATCACAGCTGAATAGACCACAGGCCTTTAGTGTCACAGCTGAATAACCCACAGGCCTTTAGTGTCACAGCTGAATAGACCACAGGCCTTTAGTGCCACAGCTGAATAACCACAGGCCTTTAGTGTCACAGCTGAATAGACCACAGGCCTTTAGTGTCACAGCTGAATACACCACAGGCCTTTAGTGTCACAGCTGAATAGACCACAGGCCTTTAGTATCACAGCTGAATAGACCACAGGCCTTTAGTGTCACAGCTGAATAATCCACAGGCCTTTAGTATCACAGCTGAATAGACCACAGGCCTTTAGTATCACAGCTGAATACACCACAGGCCTTTAGTATCACAGCTGAATAGACCACAGGCCTTTAGTGTCACAGCTGAATAGACCACAGGCCTTTAGTATCACAGCTGAATAGACCACAGGCCTTTAGTATCACAGCTGAATACACCACAGGCCTTTAGTGTCACAGCTGAATAGACCACAGGCCTTTAGTGTCACAGCTGAATAGACCACAGGCCTTTAGTGTCACAGCTGAATAGACCACAGGCCTTTAGTATCACAGCTGAATAGACCACAGGCCTTTAGTGTCACAGCTGAATAGACCACAGGCCTTTAGTATCACAGCTGAATAGACCACAGGCCTTTAGTGTCACAGCTGAATAGACCACAGGCCTTTAGTATCACAGCTGAATAGACCACAGGCCTTTAGTGTCACAGCTGAATAGACCACAGGCCTTTAGTGTCACAGCTGAATAACCACAGGCCTTTAGTGTCACAGCTGAATAACCCACAGGCCTTTAGTATCACAGCTGAATAGACCACAGGCCTTTAGTGTCACAGCTGAATACACCACAGGCCTTTAGTATCACAGCTGAATAGACCACAGGCCTTTAGTGTCACAGCTGAATAGACCACAGGCCTTTAGTGTCACAGCTGAATAGACCACAGGCCTTTAGTGTCACAGCTGAATACACCACAGGCCTTTAGTATCACAGCTGAATACACCACAGGCCTTTAGTGTCACAGCTGAATAGACCACAGGCCTTTAGTATCACAGCTGAATACACCACAGGCCTTAGCGCTGATGAAACCAGGTTAAACAAGGATTTTTAAGCCTTGAGACAAATGAGACATGGATTGTGTATGTGTTGTCATTCAGAGGGTGAACGGGCAAGACTAAAGATTTAAGTGACTTTGAACGGGGTATGGTAGTAGGTGCCAGACACACCGGTTTGTGTCAAGAACTGCATCGCTGCTGGGTTTTTCACGCTCAACAGTTTCCTTTCCTGTGTGTATCAAGAATGGTCCACCATCCAAAGGACATCCAGCCAACTGGACACAACTGTGGGAAGCATTGGAGTCAACATGGGCCAGCATCCCTGTGGAACGCTTTCAACACCTTGTAGAGTCAACATGGGCCAGCATCCCTGTGGAACGCTTCAACACCTTGTAGAGTCCGTGGCCTGACGAATTGAGGCTGTTCTGAGGGCGAAAGGGGGGTGCAACTCAATATTAGGAAGGTGTTCTTAATGTTTTGTCAACTCGGTGTAGCTGCCTGTTTCAAATTTGTTTTAGGATGCAATTTTTTGTTGTTGATTTTTGTCTCTTATAATTTTGTTGTTGTTGTGAATCAGTTGTCTCATGT
>NW_024609753.1:322500-367500 GCF_018296145.1 Oncorhynchus tshawytscha
TATTATCTAACTACTGTCTCTTAGACCCTGTCATTTATATCAGATCTGACTACTGACTATTATCTAACTACTGTCTCTTAGACCCTGTCATTTATATCAGATCTGACTACTGACTATTATCTAACTACTGTCTCTTAGTCCCTGTCATTTATATCAGATCTGACTACTGACTACTACTACTGACTCATTATCTAACTACTGTCTCTTAGTCCCTGTCATTTATATCAGATCTGACTACTGACTATTATCTAACTACTGTCTCTTAGTCCCTGTCATTTATATCAGATCTGACTACTGACTATTATCTAACTACTGTCTCTTAGTCCCTGTCATTTATATCAGATCTGACTACTGACTATTATCTAACTACTGTCTCTTAGACCCTGTCATTTATATCAGATCTGACTACTGACTATTATCTAACTACTGTCTCTTAGTCCCTGTCATTTATATCAGATCTGACTACTGACTATTATCTAACTACTGTCTCTTAGTCCCTGTCATTTATATCAGATCTGACTACTGACTATTATCTAACTACTGTCTCTTAGTCCCTGTCATTTATATCAGATCTGACTACTGACTATTATCTAACTACTGTCTCTTAGTCCCTGTCATTTATATCAGATCTGACTACTGACTATTATCTAACTACTGTCTCTTAGTCCCTGTCATTTATATCAGATCTGACTACTGACTATTATCTAACTACTGTCTCTTAGTCCCTGTCATTTATATCAGATCTGACTACTGACTATTATCTAACTACTGTCTCTTAGTCCTGTCATTTATATCAGATCTGACTACTGACTATTATCTAACTACTGTCTCTTAGACCCTGTCATTTATATCAGATCTGACTACTGACTATTATCTAACTACTGTCTCTTAGTCCCTGTCATTTATATCAGATCTGACTACTGACTACTGTCTCTTAGACCCTGTCATTTATATCAGACTCTGACTACTGTCTCTTAGACCCTGACCCTGTCATTTATATCAGATCTCACTACTGACTACTGTCTCTTAGACCCTGTCATTTATATCAGATCTGACTACTCTCTTAGACCCTGTCATTTATATCAGATCTGATTACTGACTACTGTCTCTTAGACCCTGACCTGTCATTTATGTCAGATCTCACTACTGACTACTGTCTCTTAGACCCTGACCCTGTCATTAATATCAGATCTGACTATTATCTAACTACTGTCTCTTAGTCCTGTCATTTATATCAGATCTGACTACTGACTATTATCTAACTACTGTCTCTTAGACCCTGTCATTTATATCAGATCTCACTACTGACTATTATCTAACTACTGTCTCTTAGACCCTGTCATTTATATCAGATCTCACTACTGACTATTATCTAACTACTGTCTCTTAGTCCCTGTCATTTATATCAGATCTGACTACTGTCTCTTAGTCCCTGTCATTTATATCAGATCTGACTACTGACTATTATCTAACTACTGTCTCTTAGTCCCTGTCATTTATATCAGATCTGACTACTGACTATTATCTAACTACTGTCTCTTAGTCCCTGTCATTTATATCAGATCTGACTACTGACTATTATCTAACTACTGTCTCTTAGTCCCTGTCATTTATATCAGATCTGACTACTGACTACTGTCTCTTAGACCCTGACCCTGTCATTTATATCAGATCTCACTACTGACTACTGTCTCTTAGACCCTGACCCTGTCATTTATATCAGATCTGACTACTGACTACTGTCTCTTAGACCCTGACCCTGTCATTTATATCAGATCTGACTACTGACTACTGTCTCTTAGACCCTGACCCTGTCATTTATATCAGATCTCACTACTGACTACTGTCTCTTAGACCCTGTCATTTATATCAGATCTCACTACTGACTACTGTCTCTTAGACCCTGACCCTGTCATTTATATCAGATCTCACTACTGACTACTGTCTCTTAGACCCTGACCCTGTCATTTATATCAGATCTGACTACTGACTACTGTCTCTTAGACCCTGACCCTGTCATTTATATCAGATCTCACTACTGACTACTGTCTCTTAGACCCTGTCATTTATATCAGATCTGACTACTGACTACTGTCTCTTAGACCCTGACCCTGTCATTTATATCAGATCTGACTACTGACTACTGTCTCTTAGACCCTGACCCTGTCATTTATATCAGATCTCACTACTGACTACTGTCTCTTAGACCCTGTCATTTATATCAGATCTCACTACTGACTACTGTCTCTTAGACCCTGACCCTGTCATTTATATCAGATCTCACTACTGACTACTGTCTCTTAGACCCTGTCATTTATATCAGATCTCACTACTGACTACTGTCTCTTAGACCCTGACCCTGTCATTTATATCAGATCTCACTACTGACTACTGTCTCTTAGACCCTGTCATTTATATCAGATCTCACTACTGACTACTGTCTCTTAGACCCTGACCCTGTCATTTATATCAGATCTCACTACTGACTACTGTCTCTTAGACCCTGACCCTGTCATTTATATCAGATCTCACTACTGACTACTGTCTCTTAGACCCTGACCCTGTCATTTATATCAGATCTCACTACTGACTACTGTCTCTTAGACCCTGACCCTGTCATTTATATCAGATCTCACTACTGACTACTGTCTCTTAGACCCTGACCCTGTCATTTATATCAGATCTCACTACTGACTACTGTCTCTTAGACCCTGTCATTTATATCAGATCTCACTACTGACTACTGTCTCTTAGACCCTGACCCTGTCATTTATATCAGATCTCACTACTGACTACTGTCTCTTAGACCCTGACCCTGTCATTTATATCAGATCTCACTACTGACTACTGTCTCTTAGACCCTGTCATTTATATCAGATCTGACTACTGTCTCTTAGACCCTGTCATTTATATCAGATCTCACTACTGTCTCTTAGACCCTGTCATTTATATCAGATCTGACTACTGTCTCTTAGACCCTGTCATTTATATCAGATCTGACTACTGTCTCTTAGACCCTGTCATTTATATCAGATCTCACTACTGTCTCTTAGACCCTGTCATTTATATCAGATCTGACTACTGTCTCTTAGACCCTGTCATTTATATCAGATCTGACTACTGTCTCTTAGACCCTGTCATTTATATCAGATCTCACTACTGTCTCTTAGACCCTGACCCTGTCATTTATATCAGATCTCACTACTGACTACTGTCTCTTAGACCCTGACCCTGTCATTTATATCAGATCTCACTACTGACTACTGTCTCTTAGACCCTGACCCTGTCATTTATATCAGATCTGACTACTGACTACTGTCTCTTAGACCCTGTCATTTATATCAGATCTCACTACTGACTACTGTCTCTTAGACCCTGTCATTTATATCAGATCTCACTACTGACTACTGTCTCTTAGACCCTGTCATTTATATCAGATCTCACTACTGACTACTGTCTCTTAGACCCTGTCATTTATATCAGATCTCACTACTGACTACTGTCTCTTAGACCCTGTCATTTATATCAGATCTCACTACTGACTACTGTCTCTTAGACCCTGACCCTGTCATTTATATCAGATCTCACTACTGACTACTGTCTCTTAGACCCTGTCATTTATATCAGATCTCACTACTGACTACTGTCTCTTAGACCCTGTCATTTATATCAGATCTCACTACTGACTACTGTCTCTTAGACCCTGACCCTGTCATTTATATCAGATCTCACTACTGACTACTGTCTCTTAGACCCTGTCATTTATATCAGATCTCACTACTGACTACTGTCTCTTAGACCCTGTCATTTATATCAGATCTCACTACTGACTACTGTCTCTTAGACCCTGTCATTTATATCAGATCTCACTACTGACTACTGTCTCTTAGACCCTGTCATTTATATCAGATCTCACTACTGACTACTGTCTCTTAGACCCTGTCATTTATATCAGATCTCACTACTGACTACTGTCTCTTAGACCCTGTCATTTATATCAGATCTCACTACTGACTACTGTCTCTTAGACCCTGTCATTTATATCAGATCTCACTACTGACTACTGTCTCTTAGACCCTGTCATTTATATCAGATCTCACTACTGACTACTGTCTCTTAGACCCTGACCCTGTCATTTATATCAGATCTCACTACTGACTACTGTCTCTTAGTCCCTGTCATTTATATCAGATCTCACTACTGACTACTGTCTCTTAGACCCTGTCATTTATATCAGATCTCACTACTGACTACTGTCTCTTAGACCCTGTCATTTATATCAGATCTCACTACTGACTACTGTCTCTTAGACCCTGTCATTTATATCAGATCTCACTACTGACTACTGTCTCTTAGTCCCTGACCCTGTCATTTATATCAGATCTCACTACTGACTACTGTCTCTTAGTCCCTGTCATTTATATCAGATCTCACTACTGACTACTGTCTCTTAGACCCTGTCATTTATATCAGATCCCACTACTGACTACTGTCTCTTAGACCCTGTCATTTATATCAGATCTCACTACTGACTACTGTCTCTTAGACCCTGACCCTGTCATTTATATCAGATCTCACTACTGACTACTGTCTCTTAGACCCTGACCCTGTCATTTATATCAGATCTCACTACTGACTACTGTCTCTTAGACCCTGTCATTTATATCAGATCTCACTACTGACTACTGTCTCTTAGACCCTGTCATTTATATCAGATCTCACTACTGACTACTGCCTCTTAGACCCTGTCATTTATATCAGATCTCACTACTGACTACTGTCTCTTAGACCCTGTCATTTATATCAGATCTCACTACTGACTACTGTCTCTTAGACCCTGACCCTGTCATTTATATCAGATCTCACTACTGACTACTGTCTCTTAGACCCTGACCCTGTCATTTATATCAGATCTCACTACTGACTACTGTCTCTTAGACCCTGTCATTTATATCAGATCTCACTACTGACTACTGTCTCTTAGACCCTGACCCTGTCATTTATATCAGATCTCACTACTGACTACTGTCTCTTAGACCCTGTCATTTATATCAGATCTCACTACTGACTCTGTCTCTTAGACCCTGTCATTTATATCAGATCTCACTACTGACTACTGTCTCTTAGACCCTGTCATTTATATCAGATCTCACTACTGACTACTGTCTCTTAGACCCTGTCATTTATATCAGATCTCACTACTGACTACTGTCTCTTAGACCCTGTCATTTATATCAGATCTCACTACTGACTACTGTCTCTTAGACCCTGTCATTTATATCAGATCTCACTACTGACTACTGTCTCTTAGACCCTGACCCTGTCATTTTATATCAGATCTCACTACTGACTACTGTCTCTTAGTCCCTGTCATTTATATCAGATCTCACTACTGACTACTGTCTCTTAGACCCTGTCATTTATATCAGATCTCACTACTGACTACTGTCTCTTAGACCCTGTCATTTATATCAGATCTCACTACTGACTACTGTCTCTTAGACCCTGACCCTGTCATTTATATCAGATCTCACTACTGACTACTGTCTCTTAGACCCTGACCCTGTCATTTATATCAGATCTCACTACTGACTACTGTCTCTTAGACCCTGTCATTTATATCAGATCTCACTACTGACTACTGTCTCTTAGACCCTGTCATTTATATCAGATCTCACTACTGACTACTGTCTCTTAGACCCTGTCATTTATATCAGATCTCACTACTGACTACTGTCTCTTAGACCCTGACCCTGTCATTTATATCAGATCTCACTACTGACTACTGTCTCTTAGACCCTGACCCTGTCATTTATATCAGATCTCACTACTGACTACTGTCTCTTAGACCCTGACCCTGTCATTTATATCAGATCTCACTACTGACTACTGTCTCTTAGACCCTGTCATTTATATCAGATCTCACTACTGACTACTGTCTCTTAGACCCTGTCATTTATATCAGATCTCACTACTGACTACTGTCTCTTAGACCCTGACCCTGTCATTTATATCAGATCTGACTACTGACTACTGTCTCTTAGACCCTGACCCTGTCATTTATATCAGATCTCACTACTGACTACTGTCTCTTAGACCCTGTCATTTATATCAGATCTGACTACTGACTACTGTCTCTTAGACCCTGACCCTGTCATTTATATCAGATCTGACTACTGACTACTGTCTCTTAGACCCTGACCCTGTCATTTATATCAGATCTCACTACTGACTACTGTCTCTTAGACCCTGTCATTTATATCAGATCTCACTACTGACTACTGTCTCTTAGACCCTGACCCTGTCATTTATATCAGATCTCACTACTGACTACTGTCTCTTAGACCCTGTCATTTATATCAGATCTCACTACTGACTACTGTCTCTTAGACCCTGACCCTGTCATTTATATCAGATCTCACTACTGACTACTGTCTCTTAGACCCTGTCATTTATATCAGATCTCACTACTGACTACTGTCTCTTAGACCCTGACCCTGTCATTTATATCAGATCTCACTACTGACTACTGTCTCTTAGACCCTGACCCTGTCATTTATATCAGATCTCACTACTGACTACTGTCTCTTAGACCCTGTCATTTATATCAGATCTCACTACTGACTACTGTCTCTTAGACCCTGACCCTGTCATTTATATCAGATCTGACTACTGACTACTGTCTCTTAGACCCTGACCCTGTCATTTATATCAGATCTCACTACTGACTACTGTCTCTTAGACCCTGACCCTGTCATTTATATCAGATCTCACTACTGACTACTGTCTCTTAGACCCTGTCATTTATATCAGATCTACTGACTACTGTCTCTTACCCTGTCATTTATATCAGATCTCACTACTGTCTCTTAGACCCTGTCATTTATATCAGATCTGACTACTGTCTCTTAGACCCTGTCATTTATATCAGATCTGACTACTGACTACTGTCTCTTAGACCCTGTCATTTATATCAGATCTGACTACTGACTACTGTCTCTTAGACCCTGTCATTTATATCAGATCTGACTACTGACTACTGTCTCTTAGACCCTGTCATTTATATCAGATCTCACTACTGACTACTGTCTCTTAGACCCTGTCATTTATATCAGATCTCACTACTGTCTCTTAGACCCTGACCCTGTCATTTATATCAGATCTCACTACTGACTACTGTCTCTTAGACCCTGACCCTGTCATTTATATCAGATCTCACTACTGACTACTGTCTCTTAGACCCTGTCATTTATATCAGATCTCACTACTGACTACTGTCTCTTAGACCCTGTCATTTATATCAGATCTCACTACTGACTACTGTCTCTTAGACCCTGTCATTTATATCAGATCTCACTACTGACTACTGTCTCTTAGACCCTGTCATTTATATCAGATCTCACTACTGACTACTGTCTCTTAGACCCTGACCCTGTCATTTATATCAGATCTCACTACTGACTACTGTCTCTTAGACCCTGTCATTTATATCAGATCTCACTACTGACTACTGTCTCTTAGACCCTGTCATTTATATCAGATCTCACTACTGACTACTGTCTCTTAGACCCTGACCCTGTCATTTATATCAGATCTCACTACTGACTACTGTCTCTTAGACCCTGTCATTTATATCAGATCTCACTACTGACTACTGTCTCTTAGACCCTGTCATTTATATCAGATCTCACTACTGACTACTGTCTCTTAGACCCTGTCATTTATATCAGATCTCACTACTGACTACTGTCTCTTAGTCCCTGTCATTTATATCAGATCTCACTACTGTCTCTTAGACCCTGACCCTGTCATTTATATCAGATCTCACTACTAACTACTGTCTCTTAGACCCTGTCATTTATATCAGATCTCACTACTGTACTGTCTCTTAGACCCTGTCATTTATATCAGATCTCACTACTGACTACTGTCTCTTAGACCCTGTCATTTATATCAGATCTCACTACTGACTACTGTCTCTTAGACCCTGTCATTTATATCAGATCTCACTACTGACTACTGTCTCTTAGACCCTGTCATTTATATCAGATCTCACTACTGACTACTGTCTCTTAGACCCTGTCATTTATATCAGATCTCACTACTGACTACTGTCTCTTAGTCCCTGTCATTTATATCAGATCTCACTACTGACTACTGTCTCTTAGACCCTGTCATTTATATCAGATCTCACTACTGACTACTGTCTCTTAGACCCTGTCATTTATATCAGATCTGACTACTGACTACTGTCTCTTAGACCCTGTCATTTATATCAGATCTGACTACTGACTACTGTCTCTTAGACCCTGTCATTTATATCAGATCTCACTACTGACTACTGTCTCTTAGACCCTGTCATTTATATCAGATCTCACTACTGACTACTGTCTCTTAGACCCTGACCCTGTCATTTATATCAGATCTCACTACTGTCTCTTAGTCCCTGTCATTTATATCAGATCTGACTACTGTCTCTTAGACCCTGTCATTTATATCAGATCTGATTACTGACTACTGTCTCTTAGACCCTGACCCTGTCATTTATATCAGACTCTGACTACTGTCTCTTAGACCCTGACCCTGTCATTTATATCAGATCTGACTACTGACTACTGTCTCTTAGACCCTGTCATTTATATCAGATCTGACTGACTCTGACTACTGACTATTATCTAACTACTGTCTCTTAGTCCCTGTCATTTATATCAGATCTGACTACTGACTATTATCTAACTACTGTCTCTTAGACCCTGTCATTTATATCAGATCTCACTACTGACTACTGTCTCTTAGACCCTGTCATTTATATCAGATCTCACTACTGACTACTGTCTCTTAGACCCTGACCCTGTCATTTATATCAGATCTGACTACTGACTACTGTCTCTTAGACCCTGTCATTTATATCAGATCTGACTACTGACTACTGTCTCTTAGACCCTGTCATTTATATCAGATCTCACTACTGACTACTGTCTCTTAGACCCTGTCATTTATATCAGATCTCACTACTGACTACTGTCTCTTAGACCCTGTCATTTATATCAGATCTCTACTGTCTACTGACTACTGTCTCTTAGACCCTGTCATTTATATCAGATCTCACTACTGACTACTGTCTCTTAGACCCTGACCCTGTCATTTATATCAGATCTCACTACTGACTACTGTCTCTTAGACCCTGTCATTTATATCAGATCTCACTACTGACTACTGTCTCTTAGACCCTGTCATTTATATCAGATCTCACTACTGACTACTGTCTCTTAGACCCTGACCCTGTCATTTATATCAGATCTCACTACTGACTACTGTCTCTTAGACCCTGTCATTTATATCAGATCTCACTACTGACTACTGTCTCTTAGACCCTGTCATTTATATCAGATCTCACTACTGACTACTGTCTCTTAGACCCTGTCATTTATATCAGATCTCACTACTGACTACTGTCTCTTAGACCCTGTCATTTATATCAGATCTCACTACTGACTACTGTCTCTTAGACCCTGTCATTTATATCAGATCTCACTACTGACTACTGTCTCTTAGACCCTGACCCTGTCATTTATATCAGATCTCACTACTGACTACTGTCTCTTAGACCCTGTCATTTATATCAGATCTCACTACTGTCTCTTAGACCCTGTCATTTATATCAGATCTCACTACTGACTACTGTCTCTTAGACCCTGTCATTTATATCAGATCTCACTACTGACTACTGTCTCTTAGACCCTGTCATTTATATCAGATCTCACTACTGACTACTGTCTCTTAGACCCTGTCATTTATATCAGATCTCACTACTGACTACTGTCTCTTAGACCCTGACCCTGTCATTTATATCAGATCTCACTACTGACTACTGTCTCTTAGACCCTGTCATTTATATCAGATCTCACTACTGACTACTGTCTCTTAGACCCTGTCATTTATATCAGATCTCACTACTGACTACTGTCTCTTAGACCCTGTCATTTATATCAGATCTCACTACTGACTACTGTCTCTTAGACCCTGTCATTTATATCAGATCTCACTACTGACTACTGTCTCTTAGACCCTGACATTTATATCAGATCTCACTACTGACTACTGTCTCTTAGACCCTGTCATTTATATCAGATCTCACTACTGACTACTGTCTCTTAGACCCTGACCCTGTCATTTATATCAGATCTCACTACTGACTACTGTCTCTTAGACCCTGTCATTTATATCAGATCTGACTACTGTCTCTTAGACCCTGTCATTTATATCAGATCTGATTACTGACTACTGTCTCTTAGACCCTGACCCTGTCATTTATATCAGATCTGACTACTGTCTCTTAGACCCTGACCCTGTCATTAATATCAGATCTGACTATTATCTAACTACTGTCTCTTAGTCCTGTCATTTATATCAGATCTGACTACTGACTATGATCTGACTACTGACTATTATCTAACTACTGTCTCTTAGACCCTGTCATTTATATCAGATCTGACTACTGACTATTATCTAACTACTGTCTCTTAGACCCTGTCATTTATATCAGATCTGACTACTGACTATTATCTAACTACTGTCTCTTAGACCCTGTCATTCATATCAGATCTGACTACTGACTATTATCTAACTACTGTCTCTTAGTCCTGTCATTTATATCAGATCTGACTACTGACTATTATCTGACTACTGACTATTATCTAACTACTGTCTCTTAGTCCCTGTCATTTATATCAGATCTGACTACTGACTATTATCTGACTACTGTCTCTTAGTCCTGTCATTTATATCAGATCTGACTACTGACTATTATCTAACTACTGTCTCTTAGTCCCTGTCATTTATATCAGATCTGACTACTGACTATTATCTAACTACTGTCTCTTAGTCCCTGTCATTTATATCAGATCTGACTACTGACTATTATCTAACTACTGTCTCTTAGTCCCTGTCATTTATATCAGATCTGACTACTGACTATTATCTAACTACTGTCTCTTAGACCCTGTCATTTATATCAGATCTGACTACTGACTATTATCTAACTACTGTCTCTTAGACCCTGTCATTTATATCAGATCTGACTACTGACTATTATCTAACTACTGTCTCTTAGTCCCTGTCATTTATATCAGATCTGACTACTGACTATTATCTAACTACTGTCTCTTAGTCCCTGTCATTTATATCAGATCTGACTACTGACTATTATCTAACTACTGTCTCTTAGTCCCTGTCATTTATATCAGATCTGACTACTGACTATTATCTAACTACTGTCTCTTAGTCCCTGTCATTTATATCAGATCTGACTACTGACTATTATCTAACTACTGTCTCTTAGTCCCTGTCATTTATATCAGATCTGACTACTGACTATTATCTAACTACTGTCTCTTAGTCCTGTCATTTATATCAGATCTGACTACTGACTATTATCTAACTACTGTCTCTTAGACCCTGTCATTTATATCAGATCTGACTACTGACTATTATCTAACTACTGTCTCTTAGTCCCTGTCATTTATATCAGATCTGACTACTGACTACTGTCTCTTAGACCCTGTCATTTATATCAGATCTGACTACTGTCTCTTAGACCCTGACCCTGTCATTTATATCAGATCTGACTACTGACTACTGTCTCTTAGACCCTGTCATTTATATCAGATCTGACTACTGTCTCTTAGACCCTGTCATTTATATCAGATCTGATTACTGACTACTGTCTCTTAGACCCTGACCCTGTCATTTATATCAGATCTCACTACTGACTACTGTCTCTTAGACCCTGACCCTGTCATTAATATCAGATCTGACTATTATCTAACTACTGTCTCTTAGTCCTGTCATTTATATCAGATCTGACTACTGACTATTATCTAACTACTGTCTCTTAGACCCTGTCATTTATATCAGATCTCACTACTGACTATTATCTAACTACTGTCTCTTAGACCCTGTCATTAATATCAGATCTGACTACTGACTATTATCTAACTACTGTCTCTTAGACCCTGTCATTCATATCAAATCTGACTACTGACTATTATCTAACTACTGTCTCTTAGACCCTGTCATTTATATCAGATCTCACTACTGACTATTATCTAACTACTGTCTCTTAGACCCTGTCATTTATATCAGATCTCACTACTGACTATTATCTAACTACTGTCTCTTAGACCCTGTCATTTATATCAGATCTCACTACTGACTATTATCTAACTACTGTCTCTTAGACCCTGTCATTTATATCAGATCTCACTACTGACTATTATCTAACTACTGTCTCTTAGACCCTGTCATTTATATCAGATCTCACTACTGACTATTATCTAACTACTGTCTCTTAGTCCCTGTCATTTATATCAGATCTGACTACTGTCTCTTAGACCCTGTCATTTATATCAGATCTGACTATTATCTAACTACTGTCTCTTAGTCCCTGTCATTTATATCAGATCTGACTACTGACTATTATCTAACTACTGTCTCTTAGACCCTGTCATTTATATCAGATCTGACTACTGACTATTATCTAACTACTGTCTCTTAGTCCCTGTCATTTATATCAGATCTGACTACTGACTACTGTCTCTTAGACCCTGACCCTGTCATTTATATCAGATCTCACTACTGACTACTGTCTCTTAGACCCTGACCCTGTCATTTATATCAGATCTCACTACTGACTACTGTCTCTTAGACCCTGACCCTGTCATTTATATCAGATCTGACTACTGACTACTGTCTCTTAGACCCTGACCCTGTCATTTATATCAGATCTCACTACTGACTACTGTCTCTTAGACCCTGTCATTTATATCAGATCTCACTACTGACTACTGTCTCTTAGACCCTGACCCTGTCATTTATATCAGATCTCACTACTGACTACTGTCTCTTAGACCCTGACCCTGTCATTTATATCAGATCTGACTACTGACTACTGTCTCTTAGACCCTGACCCTGTCATTTATATCAGATCTCACTACTGACTACTGTCTCTTAGACCCTGTCATTTATATCAGATCTGACTACTGACTACTGTCTCTTAGACCCTGACCCTGTCATTTATATCAGATCTGACTACTGACTACTGTCTCTTAGACCCTGACCCTGTCATTTATATCAGATCTCACTACTGACTACTGTCTCTTAGACCCTGTCATTTATATCAGATCTCACTACTGACTACTGTCTCTTAGACCCTGTCATTTATATCAGATCTCACTACTGACTACTGTCTCTTAGACCCTGACCCTGTCATTTATATCAGATCTCACTACTGACTACTGTCTCTTAGACCCTGACCCTGTCATTTTATATCAGATCTCACTACTGACTACTGTCTCTTAGACCCTGACCCTGTCATTTATATCAGATCTCACTACTGACTACTGTCTCTTAGACCCTGTCATTTATATCAGATCTCACTACTGACTACTGTCTCTTAGACCCTGACCCTGTCATTTATATCAGATCTCACTACTGACTACTGTCTCTTAGACCCTGACCCTGTCATTTATATCAGATCTCACTACTGACTACTGTCTCTTAGACCCTGTCATTTATATCAGATCTCACTACTGACTACTGTCTCTTAGACCCTGTCATTTATATCAGATCTCACTACTGACTACTGTCTCTTAGACCCTGACCCTGTCATTTATATCAGATCTCACTACTGACTACTGTCTCTTAGACCCTGTCATTTATATCAGATCTCACTACTGACTACTGTCTCTTAGACCCTGACCCTGTCATTTATATCAGATCTCACTACTGACTACTGTCTCTTAGACCCTGTCATTTATATCAGATCTCACTACTGACTACTGTCTCTTAGACCCTGACCCTGTCATTTATATCAGATCTCACTACTGACTACTGTCTCTTAGACCCTGTCATTTATATCAGATCTCACTACTGACTACTGTCTCTTAGACCCTGACCCTGTCATTTATATCAGATCTCACTACTGACTACTGTCTCTTAGAGACCCTGTCATTTATATCAGATCTCACTACTGACTACTGTCTCTTAGACCCTGACCCTGTCATTTATATCAGATCTCACTACTGACTACTGTCTCTTAGACCCTGTCATTTATATCAGATCTCACTACTGACTACTGTCTCTTAGACCCTGACCCTGTCATTTATATCAGATCTCACTACTGACTACTGTCTCTTAGACCCTGTCATTTATATCAGATCTCACTACTGACTACTGTCTCTTAGACCCTGACCCTGTCATTTATATCAGATCTCACTACTGACTACTGTCTCTTAGACCCTGTCATTTATATCAGATCTGACTACTGTCTCTTAGACCCTGTCATTTATATCAGATCTCACTACTGTCTCTTAGACCCTGTCATTTATATCAGATCTGACTACTGTCTCTTAGACCCTGTCATTTTAGATCAGATCTGACTACTGTCTCTTAGACCCTGTCATTTATATCAGATCTCACTACTGTCTCTTAGACCCTGACCCTGTCATTTATATCAGATCTCACTACTGACTACTGTCTCTTAGACCCTGACCCTGTCATTTATATCAGATCTCACTACTGACTACTGTCTCTTAGACCCTGACCCTGTCATTTATATCAGATCTCACTACTGACTACTGTCTCTTAGACCCTGACCCTGTCATTTATATCAGATCTCACTACTGACTACTGTCTCTTAGACCCTGACCCTGTCATTTATATCAGATCTGACTACTGACTACTGTCTCTTAGACCCTGACCCTGTCATTTATATCAGATCTCACTACTGACTACTGTCTCTTAGACCCTGTCATTTATATCAGATCTCACTACTGACTACTGTCTCTTAGACCCTGACCCTGTCATTTATATCAGATCTCACTACTGACTACTGTCTCTTAGACCCTGTCATTTATATCAGATCTCACTACTGACTACTGTCTCTTAGACCCTGACCCTGTCATTTATATCAGATCTCACTACTGACTACTGTCTCTTAGACCCTGACCCTGTCATTTATATCAGATCTCACTACTGACTACTGTCTCTTAGACCCTGACCCTGTCATTTATATCAGATCTCACTACTGACTACTGTCTCTTAGACCCTGACCCTGTCATTTATATCAGATCTCACTACTGACTACTGTCTCTTAGACCCTGACCCTGTCATTTATATCAGATCTCACTACTGACTACTGTCTCTTAGACCCTGTCATTTATATCAGATCTGACTACTGTCTCTTAGACCCTGTCATTTATATCAGATCTCACTACTGTCTCTTAGACCCTGTCATTTATATCAGATCTGACTACTGTCTCTTAGACCCTGTCATTTATATCAGATCTGACTACTGTCTCTTAGACCCTGTCATTTATATCAGATCTCACTACTGACTACTGTCTCTTAGACCCTGACCCTGTCATTTATATCAGATCTCACTACTGACTACTGTCTCTTAGACCCTGACCCTGTCATTTATATCAGATCTCACTACTGACTACTGTCTCTTAGACCCTGTCATTTATATCAGATCTCACTACTGACTACTGTCTCTTAGACCCTGTCATTTATATCAGATCTCACTACTGACTACTGTCTCTTAGACCCTGTCATTTATATCAGATCTCACTACTGACTACTGTCTCTTAGACCCTGTCATTTATATCAGATCTCACTACTGACTACTGTCTCTTAGACCCTGTCATTTATATCAGATCTCACTACTGACTACTGTCTCTTAGACCCTGACCCTGTCATTTATATCAGATCTCACTACTGACTACTGTCTCTTAGACCCTGTCATTTATATCAGATCTCACTACTGACTACTGTCTCTTAGACCCTGTCATTTATATCAGATCTCACTACTGACTACTGTCTCTTAGACCCTGACCCTGTCATTTATATCAGATCTCACTACTGACTACTGTCTCTTAGACCCTGTCATTTATATCAGATCTCACTACTGACTACTGTCTCTTAGACCCTGTCATTTATATCAGATCTCACTACTGACTACTGTCTCTTAGTCCCTGTCATTTATATCAGATCTCACTACTGTCTCTTAGACCCTGACCCTGTCATTTATATCAGATCTCACTACTGACTACTGTCTCTTAGACCCTGACCCTGTCATTTATATCAGATCTCACTACTGACTACTGTCTCTTAGACCCTGACCCTGTCATTTATATCAGATCTCACTACTGACTACTGTCTCTTAGACCCTGTCATTTATATCAGATCTCACTACTGACTACTGTCTCTTAGACCCTGACCCTGTCATTTATATCAGATCTCACTACTGACTACTGTCTCTTAGACCCTGACCCTGTCATTTATATCAGATCTCACTACTGACTACTGTCTCTTAGACCCTGTCATTTATATCAGATCTGACTACTGTCTCTTAGACCCTGTCATTTATATCAGACTACTGTCTCTTAGACCCTGTCATTTATATCAGATCTCACTACTGACTACTGTCTCTTAGACCCTGTCATTTATATCAGACTACTGACTACTGTCTCTTAGACCCTGTCATTTATATCAGATCTCACTACTGACTACTGTCTCTTAGACCCTGACCCTGTCATTTATATCAGATCTCACTACTGACTACTGTCTCTTAGACCCTGACCCTGTCATTTATATCAGATCTCACTACTGACTACTGTCTCTTAGACCCTGACCCTGTCATTTATATCAGATCTCACTACTGACTACTGTCTCTTAGACCCTGTCATTTATATCAGATCTCACTACTGACTACTGTCTCTTAGACCCTGTCATTTATATCAGATCTCACTACTGACTACTGTCTCTTAGACCCTGACCCTCATTTATATCAGATCTCACTACTGACTACTGTCTCTTAGACCCTGTCATTTATATCAGATCTCACTACTGACTACTGTCTCTTAGACCCTGTCATTTATATCAGATCTCACTACTGACTACTGTCTCTTAGACCCTGACCCTGTCATTTATATCAGATCTCACTACTGACTACTGTCTCTTAGACCCTGTCATTTATATCAGATCTCTACTGACTACTGTCTCTAGACCCTGACCCTGTCATTTATATCAGATCTCACTACTGACTACTGTCTCTTAGACCCTGTCATTTATATCAGATCTCACTACTGACTACTGTCTCTTAGACCCTGTCATTTATATCAGATCTCACTACTGACTACTGTCTCTTAGACCCTGTCATTTATATCAGATCTCACTACTGACTACTGTCTCTTAGACCCTGTCATTTATATCAGATCTCACTACTGACTACTGTCTCTTAGACCCTGTCATTTATATCAGATCTCACTACTGACTACTGTCTCTTAGACCCTGTCATTTATATCAGATCTGACTACTGTCTCTTAGACCCTGTCATTTATATCAGATCTCACTACTGTCTCTTAGACCCTGACCCTGTCATTTATATCAGATCTCACTACTGACTACTGTCTCTTAGACCCTGACCCTGTCATTTATATCAGATCTGACTACTGACTACTGTCTCTTAGACCCTGTCATTTATATCAGATCTCACTACTGACTACTGTCTCTTAGACCCTGTCATTTATATCAGATCTCACTACTGACTACTGTCTCTTAGACCCTGTCATTTATATCAGATCTCACTACTGACTACTGTCTCTTAGACCCTGTCATTTATATCAGATCTCACTACTGACTACTGTCTCTTAGACCCTGTCATTTATATCAGATCTCACTACTGACTACTGTCTCTTAGACCCTGACCCTGTCATTTATATCAGATCTCACTACTGACTACTGTCTCTTAGACCCTGTCATTTATATCAGATCTCACTACTGACTACTGTCTCTTAGACCCTGTCATTTATATCAGATCTCACTACTGACTACTGTCTCTTAGACCCTGTCATTTATATCAGATCTCACTACTGACTACTGTCTCTTAGACCCTGTCATTTATATCAGATCTCACTACTGACTACTGTCTCTTAGACCCTGTCATTTATATCAGATCTCACTACTGACTACTGTCTCTTAGACCCTGTCATTTATATCAGATCTCACTACTGACTAGAGACCCTGTCATTTATTACTACTGACCCTTAGACCCTGTCATTTATATCAGATCTCACTACTGACTACTGTCTCTTAGACCCTGTCATTTATATCAGATCTCACTACTGACTACTGTCTCTTAGACCCTGTCATTTATATCAGATCTCACTACTGACTACTGTCTCTTAGACCCTGACCCTGTCATTTATATCAGATCTCACTACTGACTACTGTCTCTTAGACCCTGACCCTGTCATTTATATCAGATCTCACTACTGACTACTGTCTCTTAGACCCTGTCATTTATATCAGATCTCACTACTGACTACTGACTACTGTCTCTTAGACAGATCCTGACCCTGTCATTTATATCAGATCTCACTACTGACTACTGTCTCTTAGACCCTGACCCTGTCATTTATATCAGATCTCACTACTGACTACTGTCTCTTAGTCCCTGTCATTTATATCAGATCTCACTACTGACTACTGTCTCTTAGACCCTGTCATTTATATCAGATCTCACTACTGACTACTGTCTCTTAGACCCTGTCATTTATATCAGATCTCACTACTGACTACTGTCTCTTAGACCCAGACCCTGTCATTTATATCAGATCTCACTACTGACTACTGTCTCTTAGACCCTGACCCTGTCATTTATATCAGATCTCACTACTGACTACTGTCTCTTAGACCCTGACCCTGTCATTTATATCAGATCTCACTACTGACTACTGTCTCTTAGACCCTGACCCTGTCATTTATATCAGATCTCACTACTGACTACTGTCTCTTAGACCCTGTCATTTATATCAGATCTCACTACTGACTACTGTCTCTCTAGACCCTGTCATTTATATCAGATCTCACTACTGACTACTGTCTCTTAGACCCTGTCATTTATATCAGATCTCACTACTGACTACTGTCTCTTAGACCCTGTCATTTATATCAGATCTCACTACTGACTACTGTCTCTTAGACCCTGACCCTGTCATTTATATCAGATCTCACTACTGACTACTGTCTCTTAGACCCTGTCATTTATATCAGATCTCACTACTGACTACTGTCTCTTAGACCCTGTCATTTATATCAGATCTCACTACTGACTACTGTCTCTTAGACCCTGACCCTGTCATTTATATCAGATCTCACTACTGACTACTGTCTCTTAGACCCTGTCATTTATATCAGATCTCACTACTGACTACTGTCTCTTAGACCCTGTCATTTATATCAGATCTCACTACTGACTACTGTCTCTTAGACCCTGTCATTTATATCAGATCTCACTACTGACTACTGTCTCTTAGACCCTGTCATTTATATCAGATCTCACTACTGACTACTGTCTCTTAGACCCTGTCATTTATATCAGATCTGACTACTGTCTCTTAGACCCTGTCATTTATATCAGATCTCACTACTGACTACTGTCTCTTAGACCCTGACCCTGTCATTTATATCAGATCTCACTACTGACTACTGTCTCTTAGACCCTGACCCTGTCATTTATATCAGATCTCACTACTGACTACTGTCTCTTAGACCCTGTCATTTATATCAGATCTCACTACTGACTACTGTCTCTTAGACCCTGTCATTTATATCAGATCTCACTACTGACTACTGTCTCTTAGACCCTGTCATTTATATCAGATCTCACTACTGACTACTGTCTCTTAGAGACCCTGTCATTTATATCAGATCTCACTACTGACTACTGTCTCTTAGACCCTGTCATTTATATCAGATCTCACTACTGACTACTGTCTCTTAGACCCTGTCATTTATATCAGATCTCACTACTGTCTCTTAGACCCTGTCATTTATATCAGATCTCACTACTGACTACTGTCTCTTAGACCCTGTCATTTATATCAGATCTCACTACTGACTACTGTCTCTTAGACCCTGACCCTGTCATTTATATCAGATCTCACTACTGACTACTGTCTCTTAGACCCTGTCATTTATATCAGATCTCACTACTGACTACTGTCTCTTAGACCCTGACCCTGTCATTTATATCAGATCTCACTACTGACTACTGTCTCTTAGACCCTGTCATTTATATCAGATCTCACTACTGACTACTGTCTCTTAGACCCTGTCATTTATATCAGATCTCACTACTGACTACTGTCTCTTAGACCCTGTCATTTATATCAGATCTCACTACTGACTACTGTCTCTTAGACCCTGTCATTTATATCAGATCTCACTACTGACTACTGTCTCTTAGACCCTGTCATTTATATCAGATCTCACTACTGACTACTGTCTCTTAGACCCTGACCCTGTCATTTATATCAGATCTCACTACTGACTACTGTCTCTTAGACCCTGTCATTTATATCAGATCTCACTACTGACTACTGTCTCTTAGACCCTGTCATTTATATCAGATCTCACTACTGACTACTGTCTCTTAGACCCTGTCATTTATATCAGATCTCACTACTGACTACTGTCTCTTAGACCCTGTCATTTATATCAGATCTCACTACTGACTACTGTCTCTTAGACCCTGTCATTTATATCAGATCTCACTACTGACTACTGTCTCTTAGACCCTGTCATTTATATCAGATCTCACTACTGACTACTGTCTCTTAGACCCTGTCATTTATATCAGATCTCACTACTGACTACTGTCTCTTAGACCCTGTCATTTATATCAGATCTCACTACTGACTACTGTCTCTTAGACCCTGACCCTGTCATTTATATCAGATCTCACTACTGACTACTGTCTCTTAGACCCTGTCATTTATATCAGATCTCACTACTGACTACTGTCTCTTAGACCCTGACCCTGTCATTTATATCAGATCTGACTACTGACTACTGTCTCTTAGACCCTGACCCTGTCATTTATATCAGATCTCACTACTGACTACTGTCTCTTAGACCCTGTCATTTATATCAGATCTCACTACTGACTACTGTCTCTTAGACCCTGACCCTGTCATTTATATCAGATCTCACTACTGACTACTGTCTCTTAGACCCTGACCCTGTCATTTATATCAGATCTCACTACTGACTACTGTCTCTTAGACCCTGTCATTTATATCAGATCTCACTACTGACTACTGTCTCTTAGACCCTGACCCTGTCATTTATATCAGATCTCACTACTGACTACTGTCTCTTAGACCCTGTCATTTATATCAGATCTCACTACTGACTACTGTCTCTTAGACCCTGACCCTGTCATTTATATCAGATCTCACTACTGACTACTGTCTCTTAGACCCTGTCATTTATATCAGATCTCTGACTACTGACTACTGTCATTTATATCAGATCTCACTACTACTGTCTCTTAGACCCTGTCATTTATATCAGATCTCACTACTGACTACTGTCTCTTAGACCCTGACCCTGTCATTTATATCAGATCTCACTACTGACTACTGTCTCTTAGACCCTGACCCTGTCATTTATATCAGATCTCACTACTGACTACTGTCTCTTAGACCCTGACCCTGTCATTTATATCAGATCTCACTACTGACTACTGTCTCTTAGACCCTGTCATTTATATCAGATCTCACTACTGACTACTCTTAGACCCTGTCATTTATATCAGATCTGACTACTGTCTCTTAGACCCTGTCATTTATATCAGATCTCACAGACTGACTACTGTCTCTTAGACCCTGTCATTTATATCAGATCTCACTACTGACTCTAGTCCCTAGACCCTGTCATTTATATCAGATCTCACTACTGACTACTGTCTCTAGACCCTGACCCTGTCATTTATATCAGATCTCACTACTGACTACTGTCTCTTAGACCCTGACCCTGTCATTTATATCAGATCTCACTACTGACTACTGTCTCTTAGACCCTGTCATTTATATAATCTCACTACTGACTACTGTCTCTAGACCCTGTCATTTATATCAGATCTCACTACTGACTACTGTCTCTTAGACCCTGTCATTTATATCAGATCTCACTACTGACTACTGTCTCTTAGACCCTGTCATTTATATCAGATCTCACTACTGACTACTGTCTCTTAGACCCTGTCATTTATATCAGATCTCACTACTGACTACTGTCTCTTAGACCCTGTCATTTATATCAGATCTCACTACTGACTACTGTCTCTTAGACCCTGACCCTGTCATTTATATCAGATCTCACTACTGACTACTGTCTCTTAGACCCTGTCATTTATATCAGATCTCACTACTGACTACTGTCTCTTAGACCCTGTCATTTATATCAGATCTCACTACTGACTACTGTCTCTTAGACCCTGACCCTGTCATTTATATCAGATCTCACTACTGACTACTGTCTCTTAGACCCTGTCATTTATATCAGATCTCACTACTGACTACTGTCTCTGACTACTGTCTCTTCAGACCCTGTCATTTATATCAGATCTCACTACTGACTACTGTCTCTTAGACCCTGTCATTTATATCAGATCTCACTACTGACTACTGTCTCTTAGACCCTGACCCTGTCATTTATATCAGATCTCACTACTGACTACTGTCTCTTAGACCCTGTCATTTATATCAGATCTCACTACTGACTACTGTCTCTTAGACCCTGTCATTTATATCAGATCTCACTACTGACTACTGTCTCTTAGACCCTGTCATTTATATCAGATCTCACTACTGACTACTGTCTCTTAGACCCTGTCATTTATATCAGATCTCACTACTGACTACTGTCTCTTAGACCCCCTGTCATTTATATCAGATCTGACTACTACTGACTACTGTCTCTTACTGACCCTGACCCTGTCATTTATATCAGATCTCACTACTGACTACTGTCTCTTAGACCCTGTCATTTATATCAGATCTCACTACTGACTACTGTCTCTTAGACCCTGTCATTTATATCAGATCTCACTACTGACTACTGTCTCTTAGACCCTGTCATTTATATCAGATCTCACTACTGACTACTGTCTCTTAGACCCTGTCATTTATATCAGATCTCACTACTGACTACTGTCTCTTAGACCCTGTCATTTATATCAGATCTCACTACTGACTACTGTCTCTTAGACCCTGTCATTTATATCAGATCTCACTACTGACTACTGTCTCTTAGACCCTGACCCTGTCATTTATATCAGATCTCACTACTGACTACTGTCTCTTAGACCCTGTCATTTATATCAGATCTCACTACTGACTACTGTCTCTTAGACCCTGTCATTTATATCAGATCTCACTACTGTTATTTCACTTCTAAACTGTGCATTCTCCTCTTTCTCTCCCAGGCTGCCTTCCAGGAGAATGTGGGAAGACAGGTTTGTGAACCCAGTTACCAAAACCATAGGTTATTAGTTATGACATGACTAATGCTATGATACACAGTACATTAGGGTTGTAATGATCACCTACCATCCAGGTGTTACGGTAACCTGTCCTGACTGTCACTGACTGTCATTATTTCACCTACCATCCATGTTACAGTAACTTGTTGATTGTCATTAATGTGTTAAACTGTGTTGTTGTCTGTTCACCTACCATCCAGGTTTTAGTCCTGACTGTCACTAATGCAGTTTAAATGATCAACAACTGTTGTAATGATCACCTACCATCCAGGTGTTACGGTAACCTGTCCTGACTGTCACTAACGTCCTTTAAACTGATCAACAACTGTCTGTAATGATCACCTACCATCCAGGTGTTACAGTAACCTGTCCTGACTGTCACTAACGTCCTTTAAACTGATCAACAACTGTCTGTAATGATCACCTACCATCCAGGTGTTACAGTAACCTGTCCTGACTGTCACTAACGTCCTTTAAACTGATCAACAACTGTCTGTAATGATCACCTACCATCCAGGTGTTACGGTAACCTGTCCTGACTGTCACTAACGTCCTTTAAACTGATCAACAACTGTCTGTAATGATCACCTACCATCCAGGTGTTACGGTAACCTGTCCTGACTGTCACTAACGTCCTTTAAACTGATCAACAACTGGCAGAAAACTAAATTCTGTGCTAATCAAGAAATGCCATCACTGACTTGGCCACAGGCAGATTAATATGCTTTGTGTGCAGCCAGCACTTGCCAAGCTTGGCATCAGATCTAGGGACTAGTTATCAACATGTAATTACCATTGAGATTTCATATTATTTTAAATGTTCATATTATTCAACTGTTTATATCATTCATTGTGACTCATTTTTTTATTTTTTTTATTTAACCTTTATTTAACCAGGAAGGGCTCATTGAGATTAAAATCTCTTTTACAAGAGCGCCCTGGCCAAGATAGGCAGCACCAAGTCATTACAACAAAATTACAGACAGACAACATGAAAAACTACAAGTAATCTAGTAAAAAACATTGATTTCACAAGAGTATAAAACAGCTAATTAAAAACACCAGTATCTCTACCTGCACATGTTCATCTGGTCATTTATCACTCCAGTGTTAATCTGATCAATTGTAATTATTCCCTCCTATGGCCTATTTATTGCCTACCTCCTCATGCCTTTTGCACACAATGTATATAGATTATTATTTTTTCTACTATGTTATTTGACTTGTTCATTGTTTATTGTTTATTCCATGTGTAACTCTGTGTTGTTGTCTGTTCACACTGCTTTGCTTTATCTTGGCCAGGTCACAGTTGTAAATGAGAACTTGTTCTCAACTGGCCTACCTGGTTAAATAAAGGTGTTCTCAACTGGCCTACCTGGTTAAATAAAGGTGTTCTCAACTGGCCTACCTGGTTAAATAAAGGTGTTCTCAACTGGCCTACCTGGTTAAATAAAGGTGTTCTCAACTGGCCTACCTGGTTAAATAAAGGTGTTCTCAACTGGCCTACCTGGTTAAATAAAGGTGTTCTCAACTGGCCTACCTGGTTAAATAAAGGTGTTCTCAACTGGCCTACCTGGTTAAATAAAGGTGTTCTCAACTGGCCTACCTGGTTAAATAAAGGTGTTCTCAACTGGCCTACCTGGTTAAATAAAGGTGTTCTCAACTGGCCTACCTGGTTAAATAAAGGTGTTCTCAACTAGCCTACCTGGTTAAATAAAGGTGTTCTCAACTAGCCTACCTGGTTAAATAAAGGTGGAATAAAACAAATTTAAAAATATTGACAGGTCAGGGAATCAGCCTCGTTGGTTTACTGATGGACACAGAGGTGTTTTGGTAACCTTGCCTGAGACCTGGAGATTTGTGTTAGCTCCCTGGTCTAATGCATAGGCTTTAGCTCAGCGGGCTAACAGGAGACCAATGTTGGAACCCAGTCGGTCACACTGAAACCACTGTTGTGTTGGTACATAAAGTGAAACCAAGGACGTGACCCCTTGCCTCTCTGTCTCCAGGGCACGTTCCCCTACGGTATCGACATCGTAGTAGCAGCGGACTACTTTGCTGTTGGGAACCTGAACAACTGTTACCTGTCCATCAGGTGAGTTAAAGATACTCTACAGAGGTTTGACCTCTAGGGGAGCTCTTGAGCCAAAATGGACCTCCTTAATAACGAGACACATTATATTAACCAGGATGAATTACCTGACGCTTGAAAAGAGTCACTACCGGGAAATGTGGGTACAATTTCATAATTGTCGACAGATAATTTGTTTGTTTGACATATTGGGATCTTTTTGTTGACTGTAAAATGTATTATGCGAGAAATAGTGGTGGAGACAATTTTATGAGCAAATATACAGTACCATTCAAAGGTTTGGACACACCCACTCATTCCAGGGTGTGCCAAGAGTGTCCAAAGCTGTCATTAAGGCAAAGAGTGGCTACTTTGTTAAATAAATCCAAAATATATTGTGTATGAGATTCTTCACTTTTTTTGGTTACTACATGGTTCCATATTTTATTTAATAGTTTTAATGTCTTCTCTATTAATCTACAATGTGGAATATATTCCGTGGCTCTGAGACCTCCATCCGCGGGGGGGGGGTACACAGCCCGAACGCGCACCTCCCCACAATTCCCAACCAACCTCTCTGCGTTACACGTCCTCTATTCATTTTAAATATGTGTTGACAGTTGGAGAAATTGCTTGAGCTGCACGACAGAATTTGAAAAATGTCAAAGGTCAACGGTCCAATATTGTAGAACGCTGCTGTGGTTACGTGTACACATTTAGGCCTTCTACACAGAGGGTTGTGTCTTTAGAAACCATTTCCCTGTGTGTGAGGGGAGTCTACCTGGTGGTAGTAGTCTACCTGGTAGTAGTAGTCTACCTGGTAGTAGTAGTCTACCTGGTGGTAGTAGTAGTCTACCTGGTGGTAGTAGTAGTCTACCTGGTAGTAGTAGTCTACCTGGTGGTAGTAGTCTACCTGGTGGTAGTAGTCTACCTGGTAGTGGTAGTAGTCTACCTGGTAGTGGTAGTAGTCTACCTGGTAGTGGTAGTAGTCTACCTGGTAGTGGTAGTAGTCTACCTGGTGGTAGGAGTCTACCTGGTAGTAGTAGTAGTCTACCTGGTAGTAGTAGTAGTCTACCTGGTGGTGGTAGTAGTCTACCTGGTGGTAGTAGTCTACCTGGTAGTAGTAGTAGTCTACCTGGTGGTGGGAGTCTACCTGGTGGTATGGGTAGGAGTCTACCTGGTGGTAGTAGTATATGGTATACTACCCAGAACCACAGAACATAGCTGTACCATCTGGCCTTAGTCAAATGGAGCCTGCCACTTATATTGTTGAAGTATTTTTTTTGTAAAGTGGTGTGCATAGGACATGTCCTTTATGTTGAGCCAGGGATGTTTTCTCCTCTTCTCAATGCATCGCTGACGTCTCGGGTATCTGAGCTGTCAAAGCCCTGCCTCTCTGTAGAATGTGACTGTCCCCATAGGTGCCCTGAGGCTGTGTCACTGACTGCTATTCTCTACCGGCCCTTCGTTTAACGTAGTGCACTAGAATGTCATTTCAGACTCAGCCCTGCCTCCCTGTAGAATCTGACTGTCCCCATAGGTGCCCTATTCTCTAAGTGCACTAGAATGACATTTCAGACTCAGTCCTGCCTCTCTGTAGAATGTGACTGTCACAATAGGTGCCCTATTCTCTACCGGCCCTTTGTGTAATGTAGTGCACTAGAATGTCATTTCAGACTCAGCCCTGCCTCTCTGTAGAATGTGACTGTCCCCATAAGTGCCCTATTCTCTACCGGCCCTTTGTGTAATGTAGTGCACTAGAATGTCATTTCAGACTCAGCCCTGCCTCTCTGTAGAATGTGACTGTCACAATAGGTGCCCTATTCTCTACCGGCCCTTGTTTAACGTAGTGCACTAGAATGTCATTTCAGACTCAGCCCTGCCTCTCTGTAGAATGTGACTGTCACCATCCTAATCCTATGAGTGACGTCTCTACCGCCACCTAGACTGTCAGAGGAAACATTCCTCCCACATCAGAGAGTAAAACCTCTTAAAGAATGTAGCCTCGGGGGAGACCCACTACACTTCTGACTGCAGAAGCAGATTACTGTTGAGGCCCAAGATGTTGTTGAGGAAGTAAACAATCTGACAATATGTTCTGTAGGCTGACGCTGAATGTTGTTGAAAAAGGAGCCTTCAAATAGCTGGGTCCAGTACTGTAGTTAGTTAGTTAGCTGGGTCCAGTACTGTAGTTAGTTAGCTGTGTCCAGTACTGTAGTTAGTTAGCTGGGTCCAGTACTGTAGTTAGTTAGCTGGGTCCGGTACTGTAGTTAGTTAGCTGGGTCCAGTACTGTAGTTAGTTAGCTGGGTCCAGTACTGTAGTTAGTTAGCTGGGTCCAGTACTGTAGTTAGTTAGCTGGGTCCGGTACTGTAGTTAGTTAGCTAGTTAGCTGGGTTAGCTGGGTCCGGTACTGTAGTTAGTTAGCTGGGTCCGGTACTGTAGTTAGTTAGCTGGGTCGGTACTGTAGTTAGTTAGCTGGGTCCGGTACTGTAGTTAGTTAGCTGGGTCCGGTACTGTAGTTAGTTAGCTGGGTTAGTTAGTTAGCTGGGTCCGGTACTGTAGTTAGTTAGCTGGGTCCAGTACTGTAGTTAGTTAGCTGGGTCCGGTACTGTAGTTAGTTAGCTGGGTCCGGTACTGTAGTTAGTTAGCTGGGGTCCGGTACTGTAGTTAGTTAGCTGGGTGTACTGTAGTTAGTTAGCTGGGTCCGGTACTGTAGTTAGTTAGCTGGGTCCGGTACTGTAGTTAGTTAGCTGGGTCCGGTACTGTAGTTAGTTAGCTGGGTCCGGTACTGTAGTTAGTTAGCTGGGTCCGGTACTGTAGTTAGTTAGTTAGCTGGGTCCGGTACTGTAGTTAGTTAGTTAGCTGGGTGCGGTACTGTAGTTAGTTAGTTAGCTGGGTCCGGTACTGTAGTTAGTTAGTTAGCTGGGTCCGGTACTGTAGTTAGTTAGTTAGCTGGGTCGGTACTGTAGTTAGTTAGTTAGCTGGGTCCGGTACTGTAGTTAGTTAGTTAGCTGGGTCCGGTACTGTAGTTAGTTAGCTGGGTCCGGTACTGTAGTTAGTTAGCTGGGTCCGGTACTGTAGTTAGTTAGTTAGCTGGGTCTGGTACTGTAGATTAGTTAGCTAGTGAACTGTTGTGTAAAACCCATTTATGTTGTCACACCAACATGTTGTCTCAAACTGAACTTTTCTTTAGATTTTCCCCACAAGCCGACCGTTTTTCACCCTGTTATAACATTACCTGTAGTAGTAGTAGTTATAACATTACCTGTAGTAGTAGTAGTAGTAGTAGTTATAACATTACCTGTAGTAGTAGTAGTTATAACATTACCTGTAGTAGTAGTGGTTATAACATTACCTGTAGTAGTAGTAGTAGTAGTTATAACATTACCTGTAGTAGTAGTTATAACATTACCTGTAGTAGTAGTAGTTATAACATTACCTGTAGTAGTAGTAGTTATAACATTACCTGTAGTAGTAGTAGTTCTAACATTACCTGTAGTAGTTATAACATTACCTGTAGTAGTAGTAGTTATAACATTACCTGTAGTAGTAGTAGTAGTTATAACATTACCTGTAGTAGTAGTAGTTATAACATTACCTGTAGTAGTAGTAGTAGTAGTAGTAGTTATAACATTACCTGTAGTAGTAGTAGTTATAACATTACCTGTAGTAGTAGTAGTTATAACATTACCTGTAGTAGTAGTAGTTATAACATTACCTGTAGTAGTAGTAGTAGTTATAACATTACCAGTAGTAGTAGTAGTTATAACATTACCTGTAGTAGTAGTAGTTATAACATTACCTGTAGTAGTAGTAGTTATAACATTACCTGTAGTAGTAGTAGTTATAACATTACCTGTAGTAGTTATAACATTACCTGTAGTAGTAGTAGTAGTAGTTATAACATTACCTGTAGTAGTAGTAGTTATAACATTACCTGTAGTAGTAGTAGTAGTTATAACATTACCTGTAGTAGTAGTAGTTATAACATTACCTGTAGTAGTAGTAGTAGTTATAACATTACCTGTAGTAGTAGTAGTAGTAGTTATAACATTACCTGTAGTAGTAGTAGTTATAACATTACCTGTAGTAGTAGTAGTAGTAGTAGTTATAACATTACCTGTAGTAGTAGTTATAACATTACCTGTAGTAGTAGTTATAACATTACCTGTAGTAGTAGTAGTAGTAGTTATAACATTACCTGTAGTAGTAGTTATAACATTACCTGTAGTAGTAGTTATAACATTACCTGTAGTAGTAGTTATAACATTACCTGTATTAGTAGTAGTAGTTATAACATTACCTGTAGTAGTAGTTATAACATTACCTGTAGTAGTAGTTATAACATTACCTGTATTAGTAGTAGTAGTAGTTATAACATTACCTGTAGTAGTAGTAGTTATAACATTACCTGTAGTAGTAGTAGTTATAACATTACCTGTAGTAGTAGTTATAACATTACCTGTAGTAGTAGTAGTTATAACATTACCTGTAGTAGTAGTAGTTATAACATTACCTGTAGTAGTAGTTATAACATTACCTGTAGTAGTAGTTATAACATTACCTGTAGTAGTAGTTATAACATTACCTGTAGTAGTAGTTATAACATTACCTGTAGTAGTAGTAGTTATAACATTACCTGTAGTAGTAGTAGTAGTAGTAGTAGTAGTAGTTATAACATTACCTGTAGTAGTAGTTATAACATTACCAGTAGTAGTAGTTATAACATTACCTGTAGTAGTAGTAGTTATAACATTACCTGTAGTAGTAGTAGTTATAACATTACCTGTAGTAGTAGTAGTTATAACATTACCTGTAGTAGTAGTAGTTATAACATTACCTGTAGTGTAGTAGTTATAACATTACCTGTAGTAGTAGTAGTTATAACATTACCTAGTAGTAGTAGTAGTAGTAGTAGTTATAACATTACCTGTAGTAGTAGTAGTTATGACATTACCTGTAGTAGTAGTAGTAGTTATAACATTACCCGTAGTAGTGGTAGTTATAACATTACCTGTAGTGGTAGTAGTAGTTATAACATTACCTGTAGTGGTAGTAGTTATAACATTACCTGTAGTGGTAGTAGTTATAACATTACCTGTTGTAGTAGTAGTTATACCATTACCTGTAGTAGTTATACCATTACCTGTAGTGTAGTAGTTATACCATTACCTGTAGTAGTAGTTATAACATTACCTGTAGTAGTAGTAGTTATAACATTACCTGTAGTAGTAGTAGTTATAACATTACCTAGTAGTAGTAGTTATAACATTGCCTGTAGTAGTAGTAGTTATAACATTACCTGTAGTAGTAGTAGTTATGACATTACCTGTAGTAGTAGTAGTAGTAGTTATAACATTACCTGTAGTAGTAGTAGTTATAACATTGCCTGTAGTAGTAGTAGTAGTTATAACATTACCTGTAGTAGTAGTAGTTATGACATTACTGTAGTGTAGTAGTAGTAGTAGTAGTAGTTAAAACATTACCTGTAGTAGTAGTAGTAGTTATAACATTACCTGTAGTAGTAGTAGTAGTAGTAGTTATAACATTACCTGTAGTAGTAGTAGTTATAACATTACCTGTAGTAGTAGTAGTAGTTATAACATTACCTGTAGTAGTAGTAGTAGTAGTTATAACATTACCAGTAGTAGTAGTAGTAGTTTACCCGTAGTAGTAGTTATAACATTACCTGTAGTAGTAGTTATAACATTACCTGTAGTAGTAGTAGGAGTTATAACATTACCTGTAGTGTAGTAGTTATAACATTACCTGTAGTAGTAGTAGTTATACCATTACCCGTAGTTGTAGTAGTAGTAGTAGTTATAACATTACCCGTAGTAGTAGTTATAACATTACCTGTAGTATTAGTAGTAGTTATAATATTACCGTAGTAGTAGTAGTAGTAGTAGTAGTAGTAGTAGTAGTTATAACATTACCCGTAGTAGTAGTAGTAGTTATAACATTACCTGTAGTAGTTATAACATTACCTGTAGTAGTAGTAGGAGTTATAACATTACCTGTAGTGTAGTAGTTATAACATTACCTGTAGTAGTAGTAGTAGTAGTTATACCATTACCCGTAGTAGTAGTAGTAGTAGTTATAACATTACCCGTAGTAGTAGTTATAACATTACCTGTAGTAGTTATAACATTACCTGTAGTAGGAGTTATAACATTACCTGTAGTGTAGTAGTTATAACATTACCTGTAGTAGTACAATAGTAAACCTCTTGCCTTGTTCTTTTCAGTGTTTACATCGCCAGTTTCCCAGAATACACCAGGCCCATGATCGACCACTTGGTAGCCATGAAGATCAACCACTGGGACGGGTAAGGGCCTTTCCTGTCCTCATCCATGTCCTTTAGACTTTGATCAAATACTTTTAAATACCGTACTTGATTTAGTTTGCCCGTTACCATGGATCCAATGGAATAGTCCCAGAAGCTAAACCAATGGAATAGGCCCAGAAGCTAAACCAATGGAATAGGCCCAGAAGCTAAACCAATGGAATAGGCCCAGAAGCTAAACCAATGGAATAGGCCCAGAAGCTAAACCAATGGAATAGTCCCAGAAGCTAAACCAATGGAATAGTCCCAGAAGCTAAACCAATGGAATAGCCCCAGAAGCTAAATCAAGCACACCTCAAGTTAGTATTTGTCGTATGTTTTTGTCCCAAGTGGGATGTCTGTATGCCAGCCTGTTGCCATTAAAGCGTTGGTACTGTGTGTAGCCTATTAGAGTAGAAGCCATTGTATGTAATGGAGAAAGTGGAATTCTCCTCTGCTTTTGTATCTGTTGTTTTGCAGGGTGATTCGACAGCTAGCGACAAAGGCTTTGCATAATCTGACGCCTCAAGCACCTGATTATATGTCCACAACAGGTGAGCTATGTCATTGGTCCTGTTCCCTACCTGCTCTAACACAACACATTGTCTTACTGTGGAATGGACTGGGTGTGTTCATCTGTAGTCACTGTTCCCTACCTGCTCTAACACAACACATTGTCTTACTGTGGAATGGACTGGGTGTGTTCATCTGTAGTCACTGTTCCCTACCTGCTCTAACACAACACATTGTCTTACTGTGGAATGGACTGGGTGTGTTCATCTGTAGTCACTGTTCCCTACCTGCTCTAACACAACACATTGTCTTACTGTGGAATGGACTGGGTGTGTTCATCTGTACTCACTGTTGTTGTGTCTGGGTCTTTACATCTGTCATGTTGCTATTGAATGATGTATGTGTTTATAATGAACACACAGAGAGAGGTCAAAGGGCAATAGGCCAGATTTGAAACGATGACGATATCGTAGACGTGTACCGGAGGCTGTGTCATTGCAGGCAGACCAGCCTGGCCACAAATCATTCAGGTTATATTCAAATAAATGAACCACACACACACACCTGTGCAGACTGTTGATGTTCTTGCAAAGAATGAAAAGACACAGAATAATTGAGTTAAAATGACGTTTTATATTTTGATGGTTGTATTTTCAGTTATGCCTCAGCTGCTGCCCATAGCGCTGGGCATTGATCTCCACAGTCGCCATGGCGCCATTCTGGCATCTGCCGAGATCAGCCACGCCCTCTACAAGCTGGCCAATCAGAACAACAGGTACTGCAACCTCACCTCTCAACCAGCCAATCACACTATTGGCCGTAACTTATAGGAAAACCACGTGAACGTTGTTCAAAAGACACTCGAACATCTGAGCGATCTGTTTCTGCAGGTGCCTGGTAACAGTTGCCTGGTAACAGTTGCCTGGTAACCCACACACTGCTCTCGATAGTATCACTTCTCTTTAATAAGCTTTAATAATCGTTACGAATCGGTCTCGTACGTAGAGCTTATTGAAGAGCAGTGTGTGGGTTTCTCTGTTTTACACATCGACCCATGATTTCACTTCCTGATTTGACTGAAGCTCTTGGCTCCTGTAAAGTCATAGGTCATTGACCCGTCTCTATCTCTCTCGTAGACCTGACTGTGTGTGAGATATGTGCTGTCTGGGGGGGTGTTGAACATTTCAGTTGTTCGCTGTGGACAGTAAAATTGTATTGTACTGGATTGTAGACCGGTGACAGAGCTCATCTCTTCAGACTGTGTGGATGGACTCAAGAGCATTCACCAGAGGGTTAGTTCACTTCTCGCTTGTTATTCTCTCACTTTCTCTCTCTCTCACTACCCCCCCCTCCCCTGTCTGTCTCTCTCTGTCTCTCACTACCCCCCGTCTGTCTGTCTCTCACTACCCCCTCTGTCTCTCTCTGTCTCTCACTACCCCCCCTGTCTGTCTCTCACTACCCCCCCCCTGTCTGTCTCTCACTACCCCCCCCGTCTGTCTCTCACTACCCCCCGTCTGTCTCTCACTACCCCCTCTGTCTCTTCTTTCTCTGTCTCTCACTACCCCCCGTCTGTCTCTCTCTTTCTCTCACTACCCTCCCGTCTGTCTCTCACTACCCCCATCTGTCTCTCACTACCCCCATCTGTCTGTCTCTCACTACCCCCCCGTCTGTCTCTTTCTCTCCTTCAATGTCTTTTCAATCACATACATGTTGTCTCAAGTGTTGACCATTCACCTGAGTCAGTTGTACCAACATAGACAACATTAACATGTACCTATCTCAGTGAGTCAGTTGTACCAACATAGACAACATATCTCAGTGAGTCAGTTGTACCAACATAGACAACCTTAACATGTACCTATCTCAGTGAGTCAGTTGTACCAACATAGACAACCTTAACATGTACCTACCTCAGTGAGTCAGTTTCCCAACATAGACAACATATCTCAGTGAGTCAGTTGTACCAACATAGGTACACGTTACTGTTGTCTATCTCAGTGAGTCAGTTGTACCAACATAGACAACAGTAACGTGTACCTACCTCAGTGAGTCAGTTGTACCAACATAGACAACAGTAACATGTACCTACCTCAGTGAGTCAGTTGTACCAACATAGACAACATGTCTCAGTGAGTCAGTTGTACCAACACAGGTACATGTTAATCTGTCTGTCTCAGTGAGTCAGTTGTACCAACATAGACAACATTAACATGTACCTACCTCAATGAGTCAGTTGTACCAACATAGACAACATATTTCAGTGAGTCAGTTGTACCAACATAGACAACATATCTCAGTGAGTCAGTTGTACCAACATAGACAACATTAACATGTACCTACCTCAGTGAGTCAGTTGTACCAACATAGGTACATGTTAATGTTGTCAATCTCAGTGAGTCAGTTGTACCAACATAGGTACCTGTTAATGTTGTCTGTCTCAGTGAGTCAGTTGTACCAACATAGACAACGTCAACATGTACCTACCTCAGTGAGTCAGTTGTACCAACATAGACAACATATCTCAGTGAGTCAGTTGTACCAACATAGACAACATTAACATGTACCTACCTCAGTGAGTCAGTTGTACCAACATAGACAACGTCAACATGTACCTACCTCAGTGAGTCAGTTGTACCAACATAGACAACATATCTCAGTGAGTCAGTTGTACCAACATAGACAACATTAACATGTACCTATCTCAGTGAGTCAGTTGTACCAACATAGACAACATATCTCAGTGAGTCAGTTGTACCAACATAGGTACACGTTACTGTTGTCTATCTCAGTGAGTCAGTTGTACCAACATAGACACGTTACTGTTGTCTATCTCAGTGAGTCAGTTGTACATAGACAACATAGGTACAGTCAGTTTACATGTAACATGTCTATCTCAGTGAGTCAGTTGTACCAACATAGACAACAGTAACATGTACCTACTGTCTCAGTGAGTCAGTTGTACCAACATAGACAACAGTAACATGTACCTACCTCAGTGAGTCAGTTGTACCAACATAGACAACATGTCTCAGTGAGTCAGTTGTACCAACACAGGTACATGTTAATCTGTCTGTCTCAGTGAGTCAGTTGTACCAACATAGACAACATTAACATGTACCTACCTCAGTGAGTCAGTTGTACCAACATAGACAACATATTTCAGTGAGTCAGTTGTACCAACACAGACAACATATCTCAGTGAGTCAGTTGTACCAACATAGACAACGTCAACATGTACCTACCTCAGTGAGTCAGTTGTACCAACATAGACAACATATCTCAGTGAGTCAGTTGTACCAACATAGACAACATTAACATGTACCTATCTCAGTGAGTCAGTTGTACCAACATAGACAACGTCAACATGTACCTACCTCAGTGAGTCAGTTGTACCAACATAGACAACATATCTCAGTGAGAGTCTGTCATCCAACATCATGTTGTTGTGTTTTAAAAGTCTGTACCTCTATCTCTAAAACATGTCATCATGTTGTTGTGTTTTAAAGTTGTAAATCACCAGCCTGTTCATCTCTAAACATGTCGTCATGTTGTTGTGTTTTAAAGTTGTAAATCACCAGTCTGTTCGTCTCTAAACATGTCATCATGTGTTTGTTTTTGTCTTCCAGCTGTTTGACCGAAAGCAGTACAGGTCAGCACTGTTACTTTACACATTTTACTCATTCTTTTTTAGACTGTTTCAGATTATTATTATTATTATTATTGATTATTTATTTTGAAATATTACTCATTCTTTTTTAGACTGTTTCAGATTATTGTTATTGATTTATTGATTTATTTTTAAATGGAATGCCTCTTTAAGGTTTCAGACCAATATGTTGTGCGACCTCAACAAATAGTTGTGTCCTGTCTGTGTCCTGTCTGTGTCCTGTCTGTGTCCTGTCTGTGTCCTGTCTGTGTAGGGGTTTTGGTGGTGAGCTGATGAGGCCTGCAGTCTGCTCTCTCATTGAGAACATGTCCGTCTCCAAGATGCCGTTTAAGGACGACCCCGTCATCAGTGAGTTTTCGTATCGTTGATATTCAGACCTTAGCTGAATGATTACTCCAGCTACCAGCGTTCCCCAATAGATGACCCACGGGCCAAATTCATCCCCCCGGGGGATTTGATGTGTTTTCAGAGATGGAATAATAATGGACAAACCACATCCTACCGTTAGAGCCAGGAGGGACAGTACTGACACGTCGTAACAGAGTAACCCCTGGCAGTGTCTGTACTGTTCAGACCACTGACACGTCATAACAGAGTAAACCCCTGTCTGTTTCAGCTGGCTGGCAGTGGCTGATAGACGACACCTTGAAGAGCCTCCACCTCATCTCACCTGGACCGAGGGACGGTATCAAGGTACAGGACAGCATTCTACATCCTTTTTCCCCTAACCACTAAACCTAACCTTAACCCTAACCACTAAACCTAACCATTACCTTAACCCTAACCATTACCTTAACCCTAACCACTAAACCTAACCATTACCTTAACCACTAACCCTAACCATTAACTTAACCCTAACCACTAAACCTAACCATTACATTAACCCTAACTGTTAACCCTAACCACTAACCCTAACCATTACCTTAACCCTAACCACTAAACCTAACCATTACCTTAACCCTAACCACTAAACCTAACCATTACCTTAACCCTAACCACTAAACCTAACCATTACCTTAACCCTAACCACTAACCCTAACCATTACCTTAACCCTAACCACTAAACCTAACCATTACCTTAACCCTAACCACTAAACCTAACCATTACCTTAACCCTAACCACTAAACCTAACCATTACCTTAACCCTAACCATTACCTTAACCCTAACCACTAACCCTAACCATTACCTTAACCCTAACCACTAAACCTAACCATTACCTTAACCCTAACCATTACCTTAACCCTAACCATTACCTTAACCCTAACCACTAAACCTAAACCTAACCATTACCTTAACCCTAACCATTACCTTAACCTAACCACTAACCCTAACCATTACCTTAACCCTAACCATTACCTTAACCCTAACCACTAACCCTAACCATTACCTTAACCACTAACCATTACCTTAACCCTAACCACTAACCCTAACCATTACCTTAACCCTAACCATTACCTTAACCGTAACCACTAAACCTAACCATTACCTTAACCCTAACCACTAAACCTAACCATTACCTTAACCCTAACCACTAAACCCTAACCATTACCTTAACCCTAACCACTAACCCTAACCATTACCTTAACCCTAACCACTAACCCTAACCATTACCTTAACCCTAACCACTAACCCTAACCATTACCTTAACCCTAACCACTAACCCTAACCATTACCTTAACCCTAACCATTACCTTAACCCTAACCATAACCTTAACCCTAACCATTACCTTAACCCTAACCATTACCTTAACCCTAACCACTAACCCTAACCATTAACCATTACCTTAACCCTAACCATTACCTTTAACCCTAACCCCCTAACCACTAACCCTAACCATTACCTTAACCCTAACCCCTAACCATTACCTTAACCCTAACCACTAAACCTAACCATTACCTTAACCCTAACCATTACCTTAACCCTAACCACTAAACCTAACCCTAACCACTAACCCTAACCATTACCTTAACCCTAATTTTAACCCTAACCCTTACCTTAACCCTAACTATTAAACCAAACCCCTAAACCTAACCCTTACCTTAACCCTAACCGTAACCATTACCTTAACCCTAACTCTTAAACCTAACCCTAACCTTTACCTTAACCCTAACTATTAAACCTAACCCTAACCATTACCTTAACCCTAACTGTTAAACCTAACCCCTAATTTTAACCCTAACCCTAAACCTAACTTCTAAGCCTAAAATAGCCTTTTTGTCCGAATATTCCTTGTTTTTACTATCCTTGTGATTACACACACACACACACACACACACACCATATTGTGAAATTGCTTTTTTGTGGGATTTACATTGTACAGTCCTTTGGAAAGTATTCAGACCCCTTGACTTTGTATTCAGACCCCCCACATTTTGTTACTTTACAGCCTTATTCTAAAATTGATTAAATATGTTTTGTTCCTCATCAAATCTACGCACAATACCCCATAATGACATCACAATACCCCATAATGACATCACAATACCCCATAATGACATCACAATACCCCATAATGACAAGGCAAAAACGTTTTTTTGCTAATTTATTAAAAATAAAAAACTTTACTCAGTACTTTGTTGAAGCACCTTTGGCAGCAATTACAGCCTCAAGTCTTCTTGGGTTTGACGCTACAAGCTTGGCACACCTGTATTTGGGGAGTTTCTCCAATTCTGCTCTGCAGATCCTCTCAAGCTCTGTCAGGTTGGATGGGGAGTGTCGCTGCACAGCTATTTTCAGGTCTCTCCAGAGATGTTCTATCAGGTTCAAGTCCGGGCTCTGGCTGGGCCACTCAAGGACATTCAGAGACTTGTCCCAAAGCCACTCCTACGTTGTCTTGGCTGTGTGGTTAGGTTCATTGTCCTGTTGGAAGGTGACTGAGTCTGAGGTCCTGAGCGCTCTGGAGCAGGTTTTCATCAAGTGTCTCTCTGTACTTTGCTCCGTTCATCTTTGCCTCGATCCTGACTAGTCTCCCAGTCCCTGCCTCTGAAAAACATCCCCACAGCATGATGCTGCCACCACCATGCGTCACCGTAGGGATGGTGCCAGGTTTCCTCCAGACGTGATGCTTGGCATTCAGGCCAAAGAGTTTAATCTTGGTTTCACCAGACCAGATAATCTTGTTTCTCAAGGTCTGAGAGTCTTTAGGTGCCTTTTGGCAAACTCCAAGCAGGCTGTCATGTGCCTTTCACTGAGGAGCGGCTTCCATCTGGCCACTCTAACATAAAGGCCTGATTGATGGAGTGCTGCAGAGATGGTTGTCCTTCTGGAAGGTTCTCCCATCTCCACAGAGGAACTCTGGAGCTCTGTCAGAGTGACCATCGGGTTCTTGGTCACCTCCCTGACCAACGCCCTTCTCCCCAGATTGCTCAGTTTGGCGGGAAGCCAGTTCTAGTTCAAACGTATCCTATTTAAGAATGATGGAGACCACTTTGTTCTTGGGAACCTTCAATGCTACACAGTTTTTTTGTTTGTACCCTTCCCCAGATTTTTGTGGCTCGACACAATCCTGTCTCGAGGCTCTACGGACAATTCCTTCAACCTCATGGCTTGGTTTTTGGCTCTGACAAGCACTGTCAACTGTGGGACCTTATATAGACGGGTGTGTGCCTTCCCAGATGATGACCAATCAATTGAATTGACCACCGGTGGACCCCAATTAAACATCTCAAGGATGATCAATGGAAACCGGATGCACCTGAGCAAAATGTCAAGTCTCATAGCAAAGGGTCTGAATACTTATTTAAATATGACATTTAAGAAAAAAATATATATATACATTTGCTAACATTTCTAAAAAACCTGTTTTCGCTTTGTCAGTATGAGGTAATGTGTGTAGATTGCTGAGGATTTTTATTTAATTCATTTTAGAATAAGGCTGTAATGTAACAAAATGTGGAAAAAGTCAAGGGGTCTGAATACTTTGTATAATGGCATTGTATAATGGTTAATGTGTAATGTGGTCCTCCCCCCTATAGGAGGCAGCGGTGTCAGCCCTGGCAGCTCTGTGTGAGCAGTACTACCAGCCCCAGCCAGGCATGGCTGACCCCCAGATGCAGGGTGAGGAGCACTGTACCAGGGGCCGGGGAGCGCCATTAGAAGGCTTCACTAAAAACTAGCCATACCTAACACAGGGGTGTGTGTGTGTGTGTGTGTGTGTGTGTGTGTGTGTGTGTGTGTGTGTGTGTATGTATGTATAGAGGTCCTGGTGTCCCAGTATATAGCAGGGTTAAAGAGTACAGAGGTATTGACCCGATGTGGCAGTGCACTGGCCCTGGGTTCTCTACCAAGGTTCATGATCCATGGAAAACTACACCAGGTACTGTACACCTGTTAGTTAATGACACCTGTTAGTTAATTACACCTGTTAGTTAATGACACCTGTTAGTTAATGACACCTGTTAGTTAATGACACCTGTTAGTTAATAACACTACACCTGTTAGTTATTGACACCTGTTAGTTAATAACACCTGTTAGTTATTGACACCTGTTAGTTAATAACACCTGTTAGTTAATAACACTACACCTGTTAGTTAATGACACCTGTTAGTTAATAACACCTGTTAGTTAATGACACCTGTTAGTTAATAACACCTGTTAGTTAATAACACTACACCTGTTAGTTAATGACACCTGTTAGTTAATAACACCTGTTAGTTAATAACACTACACCTGTTAGTTAATAACACCTGTTAGTTAATTACACTACACCTGTTAGTTAATAACACTACACCTGTTAATAACACCTGTTAGTTAATAACACTACACCTGTTAGTTAATAACACTACACCTGTTAGTTAATAACACCTGTTAGTTAATTACACTACACCTGTTAGTTAATAACACTACACCTGTTAATAACACCTGTTAGTTAATAACACTACACCTGTTAGTTAATAACACCTGTTAGTTAATAACACCTGTTAGTTAATAACACCTGTTAGTTAATGACACCTGTTAGTTAATAACACTGTTAGTTAATAACACCTGTTAGTTAATAACACCTGTTAGTTAATAACACCTGTTAGTTAATAACACCTGTTAGTTTAACACCTGTTAGTTAACACCTGTTAGTTAATAACACCTGTTAATAACACTACACCTGTTAGTTAATAACACCTGTTAGTTAAATACACCTGTTAGTTAATAACACCTGTTAGTTAATTACACTACACCTGTTAGTTAATAACACCTGTTAGTTAATTACACCTGTTAGTTAATGACACCTGTTAGTTAATTACACCTGTTAGTTAATTACACCTGTTAGTTAATTACACCTGTTAGTTAATAACACCTGTTAGTTAATAACACCTGTTAGTTAATTACACCTGTTAGTTAATAACACCTGTTAGTTAATCACACCTGTTAGTTAATAACACTACACCTGTTAGTTATTGACACCTGTTAATTAATAACACCTGTTAGTTATTGACACCTGTTAGTTAATAACACCTGTTAGTTAATTACACTACACCTGTTAGTTAATAACACTACACCTGTTAATAACACCTGTTAGTTAATAACACTACACCTGTTAGTTAATAACACCTGTTAGTTAATTACACTACACCTGTTAGTTAATAACACTACACCTGTTAATAACACCTGTTAGTTAATAACACTACACCTGTTAGTTAATAACACTACACCTGTTAGTTAATAACACCTGTTAGTTAATAACACCTGTTAGTTAATGACACCTGTTAGTTAATAACACTACACCTGTTAATAACACCTGTTAGTTAATAACACCTGTTAGTTAATAACACCTGTTAGTTAATAACACCTGTTAGTTAATAACACCTGTTAGTTAATAACACCTGTTAGTTAATAACACCTGTTAGTTAATAACACCTGTTAGTTAATAACACCTGTTAGTTAATAACACCTGTTAGTTAATAACACTACACCTGTTAGTTAATAACACCTGTTAGTTAATAACACCTGTTAGTTAATAACACCTGTTAGTTAATAACACTACACCTGTTAGTTAATAACACCTGTTAGTTAATAACACCTGTTAGTTAATTACACCTGTTAGTTAATAACACCTGTTAGTTAATTACACTACACCTGTTAGTTAATAACACCTGTTAGTTAATAACACCTGTTAGTTAATAACACCTGTTAGTTAATAACACCTGTTAGTTAATAACACCTGTTAGTTAATACACTACACCTGTTAGTTAATAACACCTGTTAGTTAATAACACCTGTTAGTTAATTACACTACACCTGTTAGTTAATAACACCTGTTAGTTAATTACACCTGTTAGTTAATTACACCTGTTAGTTAATAACACCTGTTAGTTAATAACACCTGTTAGTTAATTACACCTGTTAGTTAATAACACCTGTTAGTTAATAACACCTGTTAGTTAATAACACCTGTTAGTTAATAACACCTGTTAGTTAATAACACCTGTTAGTTAATAACACCTGTTAGTTAATAACACCTGTTAGTTAATAACACTACACCTGTTAGTTAATAACACCTGTTAGTTAATAACACCTGTTAGTTAATAACACCTGTTAGTTAATAACACTACACCTGTTAGTTAATAACACCTGTTAGTTAATAACACCTGTTAGTTAATAACACTACACCAGGTACTGGTTATGTCAGACCTTATTCTATTGTAGCAGCGTTGTACACAGGGCCTCAGGTCAGACTTGTGTGTATCAGATCCTGTCAGGTCTTCAGCAGAGCTGTAGTCAGAGGGAGGTGTGTTTCACAGAGGCCAGGAGAGATGCTGCCAAGGCCATGGCACAGTGAGTCTGTCCTCTGTACTCTTCCATCCTCTTCTTCATCTATCTCCACTCATCCCCCTCTACTCCTCCTCCCTCCACCTCTCTACTCCTCCACCTCTACTCCTCTACCTCTCCTCTCCTCCCCCTCTACTCCTCTACCTCTCTACTCCTCCACCTCTACTCCTTCCCCCTCTACTCCTCTACCTCTCTACTCCTCCACCTCTACTCCTCCTCCCTCTACTCCTCCACCCTCCTCCCCCTCTACTCCTCCACCTCTCTACTCCTCCTCCCTCCACCTCTCTACTCCTCCTCCCTCTACTCCTCCACCTCTCCACTCCTCTACCTCTCTACTCCTCCACTCTCTACTCCTCCCCCCTGTCCTCCTCCTCCCTCTACTCCTCCACCTCTCCACTCCTCCTCTACCTCTCTACTCCTCCCCCTGTACTCCTCCACCTCTCCACTCCTCTACCTCTCTACTCCTCCACCTCTCTACTCCTCCCCCTGTACTCCTCCTCCCTCTACTCCTCCACCTCTCCACTCCTCTACCTCTCTACTCCCCCCTGTACTCCTCCTCCCTCTACTCCTCCACCTCTCCACTCCTCTACCTCTCTACTCCTCCACCTCTCTACTCCTCCCCCTGTACTCCTCCTCCCTCCACCTCTTTACTCCTCCTCTCTCCACTCCTCCTCCCTGTAGTCCTCCCCCCCCCCTCCCTCCCTGTCTGTCTAGTTGTTTGTCTTCTGGGGTAACAGGTCAACTGTAGTGTTAGGGTTGTAGTCAGAAGTAAACAGCCATCTGGTTGTACCTGTAGGACCTGTCTATCATGTCTGTCCTCCCCTCATGTTTCCCCTCCGTCCGTCTCTAACCCGTCTAACTCTGTCTGAATCTTACCCTTCCTCTCTAACTCACTGTTCTCTTCTTTCAATATATCCAACTCAGACTTTCTCTCTCTCTCTCTCTCTCTCTCTCCTAGCTCTCTCGCTCTTTCAATTTCAATTCAAGGGCTTTAGCTCTTTAGCTCTTCAAGCTCTCTCTCTCTCTCTCTCTCTGTCTCTCTCTCTCTCTCTCTCTCTCTCTCTCTCTCTCTCTCTCTCTCTCTCTCTCTAGCTCTCTCTTTCTCTCTCAGGAGCTCTCTCTCTTTCAATTTCAATTCAAGGGCTTTAGCTCTTTAGCTCTTCTCTCTCTCTCTCTCTCTGTCTCTCTGTCTCTCGCTCGCTCTCTCAGTTCAATTCAATTCAATTCAAGGGCTTTATTGTCATGGGAAACATGTGTTAACATTGCCAAAGCAAGTGAAGTAGATAATATATAAAGTGAAATAAACAATAAAAATATATTACATATTACATACATATTATATATATATATACAGTGTTTTAACAATGTACAAATGGTAAAGGACACAAGATAAAATAAATAAGCATAGATATGGGTTGTATTTACAATGGTGTTTGTTCTTCACTGGTTGCCCTTTTCTCGTGGCAACAGGTCACAAATCTTGCTGCTGTGATGGCACACTGTGGTATTTCACCCAGTAGATATGGGAGTTTATCAAAATTGGATTTGTTTTCGAATTCTTTGTGGATCTGTGTAATCTGAGGGAAATATGTCTCTCTAATATGGTCATACATTGGGCAGGAGGTTAGGAAGTGCAGCTCAGTTTCCACCTCATTTTGTGGGCAGTGAGCACATAGCCTGTCTTCTCTTGAGAGCCATGTCTGCCTACGGCGGCCTTTCTCAATAGCAAGGCTATGCTCGCTGAGTCTGTACATAGTCAAAGCTTTCCTTAATCTCTCTCTCTCCTAGCTCTCTCTCTCTTCTTTCAATTTCAATTCAAGGGCTTTATTGGCATGGGAAACAGAGTTTAACATTGCCAAAGCAAGTGAAGTAGATAATAAATAAAAGTGAAATTAACAATAAAAAGTAGTTTTTATTGTCTCTCTCCCCTCCCATCCCCCTCGATCTACCTGTCTCTCTGTCAAGGGTGTGTGTGACAGCGGGGGTATCAGCCCAGGGTGGTTCTGATTCTGTGGTGTGTGAGGGGAATGTGTCGGCTGTCTACAGAGCTCTGTTGGACTGTATGACTGACTACACACTGGACAGCAGAGGAGACGTAGGAGCCTGGTGAGTGAGACACACACACACTACCCCAAGTTTACCCCTGCCCAGAGGGCCTGAATCACTCCCCTTCAAGACTCCTCTCCCTGCCCTACAGGCATGTGTCACACCTGGTGGCCCCGGGCAATGCTTAGTTAGTTTACCTGACAGGAATGTCACCTGGTG